>NC_140964.1:2127732-2130232 GCF_056783735.1 Eptatretus burgeri | reverse complement strand
CTAAGAGAGGATGATCACCTGTCTCTGTTATCATCTGAGCTCAAGCGTTTGGACATCGGGATAGCAGCTCTCTCTGAGGTTCGGAGACCGGATTGCGGCGAGATAATGGTGGGTGGTTACACCTACTATTGGTCTGGTCGCTCTGATGGTTACCATACCCAAGGAGTTGCTGTAGCTGTGTCCAATAAGCTGACCCCAATGATAATTGAGGTAACACCGGTCAACGAGCGTATTATGAGATTAAGGATTCGTCACTCCTTAGGTGTCATTTCCCTGGTCTCTGTTTATGCTCCGACTGAGGCGAGTGATCTCATTGTGAAGGATGCATTCGACGCCACACTCGAGTCTGTGGTTGATCAGTGCCCCAGACGAGATACACTTCTAGTCTTGGGGGATTTCAATGCATCGACTGGAACTGATAGGGATGGTTATGAGGTGTGTGTTGGTCCCCATGGGTCAGGAACTATGAACCAGAATAGCACTAAGTTCCTTGACTTAGCAAGAAGTCATGGACTTAGGGTGGCTGGTTCATGGTTTCAGCGCCCACAAGCTCATCGCTGGACTTGGTATTCCAACACTGGCGGTGTGGCAAAGGAGATTGACCATGTCCTCATTGACGGTCATTGGAGGATGATCCAGAACTGCAGGGTCTACCGGAGTGCTCAGTTCCTCAATACTGACCACAGGCTTGTTGGAGCAACTCTAAAGCTGCACCTTAAATCCTGGAGAATGGTACCATCCCAGCCTCCGCTGAGGCTGGGATGGTACCATTAGCTGAGGAGTTTGCGAACAGGCTGAGTGGACACTTGGGGGGTCTGGGTGCTTTGGGGGGTCCTGAAGAGTTGTGGAGCGCCTTCAAGACCACCATCCTTGATGTTGCCGGTGGATGCCTTGGAGCTCACCGCAGGGCAAAGAAGAATTTTGTCTCTCAAGGGACACTGGATACCATTGACCAGAGTCGCAGGGCCAGGCTGAATGGTAGAGCTGAGCTGTTCAGGGAGCTGAGGCGTAAAACTGTACGTGCACTGAGGGTGGACAAGGAGGCCTATGTGCGAGGAATCTGTGAAGGGTAGAGCATCACCTGTGGACAGGTGATTCTCGTCCTGCTTACAGGGGAATTCGCGCATTACGTTCATCCAAGCCCATCCCTCGGAGCACTGCAGTTCGAGCAGAGAGTGGTAGGCTCTTGACAGAGGAGTCTGAAGTGAAGGCCCGCTGGGCCGGTTACTTTGAGCGGTTGTACCAGGCTGATCCCCCAGCTGTCGAGTTGGACGTCAAGGGTGTTGCAATCCCTGTTGCTGACCCTCGAATCAACTGTGGTCCACCTTCGCTTGTGGAAACACGGGCTGCGGTGAACCAGTTGAAACGGGGCAAAGCTCCAGGAATCTGTGGCATCCATGCTGAACTTCTCAAGGCTGGTGGAAATGCTGCACTCGTGTCGTTGCATGCAGTTTTGTGCTCTGCCTGGAACACAGGCATCATCCCAACTGACTGGAAGAGGGGCCTTGTTGTCCCTCTCTGGAAAGGGAAGGGTGATCGCCAAGACTGCAACAACTTCCGAGGGGTGACGCTGCTCTCAGTGCCGGGCAAGGTCTTTGCTCGGATAATTCTTGATAGGGTTCGCCACCATCTGCTTAAGCACCAGCGTCCAGAGCAGTCAGGCTTTACACCAAAGAGGTCAACGATTGACCGTATCCTTGCACTTCGTGTTCTCACCGAACGCAGACGAGAGTTTCGGCAGGGGCTGCTTGCAGCCTCTGTTGATCTCTGTAAAGCATTCGATTCAGTGAATCGGGATGTCCTCTGGAGGATTCTTGGTCTTCGTGGGGTGCCACCAAAACTGATCGATCTGATGTCTGAACTCTACTCTGGTACTGAGAGTGCTGTGAAGTGTGGTGGTACCATCTCTGACTTATTTCCAATTGTTACTGGAGTTCGTCAGGGATGTGTACTTGCCCCCACACTTTTCAGCACTTGTATGGACTGGATTTTAGGGAGGATGTCAGAGAGATCAAGTTGCGGTGCATCGTTTGGCAATGTCAAGATGTCGGACCTTGATTTTGCAGATGATGCAGTCATCTTTGCGGAGACTTTAGACATCCTCTTGGGGGGCCTCGAGGTGCTGAATGAGGAGTCGGAGCCGTTGGGATTACGGGTTTCTTGGGTCAAAACGAAGATCCAGGCTTTCGGTGACATTTTGGATGCTGCTGTCCTGTCTGTGTCTGTTTGTGGTGAGGTGGTTGAGGTCGTGGAGAGATTCACTTACCTTGGCAGTGATATTCATGTCTCTGCTGGCTGCGAGTCAGAGGTCAATAGACGTCTGGGTCGGGCCTGGGGAGTCATGGATTCACTGGATCATGGGGTGTGGCGCTCCTGGTACCTGTGCGGGAGGACGAAAGTCCGAGTCTTCAGGTCCTTGGTACTTCCAGTCTTGCTCTATGGGTGCGAGACTTGGACTCTGACCAAGGATCTGAGACGGAGACTTAATTCCTTTGGTACC
>NC_140964.1:2087732-2122732 GCF_056783735.1 Eptatretus burgeri | reverse complement strand
TGCCGGGCAAGGTCTTTGCTCGGATAATTCTTGATAGGGTTCGCCACCATCTGCTTGAGCACTAGCGTCCAGAGCAGTCAGGCTTTACACCAAAGAGGTCAACGATTGACCGTATCCTTGCCCTTCGTGTCCTCACCGAACGCAGACGAGAGTTTCGGCAGGGGCTGCTTGCAGCCTATGTTGATCTCTGTAAAGCGTTCGATTCAGTGAATCGGGATGTCCTCTGGAGGATTCTTGGTCTTCATGGGGTGCCACCAAAACTGATCGATCTGATGTCTGAACTCTACTCTGGTACTGAGAGTGCTGTGAAGTGTGGTGGTACCATGTCTGACTTATTTCCAGTTGTTACTGGAGTTCGTCAGGGATGTGTACTTGCCGCCACACTTTTCAGCACTTGTATGGACTGGATTTTAGGGAGGATGTCGGAGAGATCAAGTTGCGGTGCATCGTTTGGGAATATCAAGATCTCGGACCTTGATTTTGCAGATGATGCAATCATCTTTGCGGAGACTTTAGACATCCTTTTGGGGGCCCTCGAGGTGCTGAATGAGGAGTTGGAGCCGCTGGGATTAGGGGTTTCTTGGGTCAAAACTAAGATCCAGGCTTTCGGTGACATATTGGATGCTGCTGTCCTGTCTGTGTCTGTTTGTGGTGAGGATGTTGAGGTCGTGGAGAGATTCACTTACCTTGGCAGTGATATTCATGTCTCTGCTGGCTGTGAGTCAGAGGTCAATAGACGTCTGGGTCGGGCTTGGGGAGTCATGGATTCACTGGATCATGGGGTGTGGCGCTGCCGGTACCTGTGCGGGAGGACGAAAGTCCGAGTCTTCAGGTCCTTGGTACTTCCAGTCTTGCTCTATAGGTGCGAGACTTGGACTCTGACCAAGGATCTGAGATGGAGACTTAATTCCTTTGGTACCAGGTGTCTTCGGAGAATCCTTGGCTATCGCTGGTCGGATTTTGTGTCCAACGAGCGGTTGCTGAGAGAGACTCGGATGAGATTTGTTTCCTGCATAGTCCGTGAGCGTCAGTTGCGGCTGTATGGACATGTGGCTCATTTTCCTGACGCTGATCCTGCTCACCAGATTCTCTCAGTGAGGGAGTCTCATGAGTGGAGGAGGCCAGTGGGCCGACCACGTGCCTCATGGTTGCAGCAGGTTGACCATCATCTCAAGGAGATGGGGATGGGCCTGGCATCTGCCTGGGGGATGGCCAGACGGAGGCCCCTGGAGTACCGGCAGAAAGTGGACGCAGCGACGCGCTGTTCTGGCACATGCTCCCATACCTGACCTGGCCGATGCAAAATGAGTATCAGTGTACTGGTAGAGGGAAACAGCATCAGTAGCACTGCTGCGCTTCCAAGAAATTACAGCTATGCGGCAGCCAAGCTGTCATATGCAAGAACAGTGGCATAATGGTTAGTGCGTCTGCTTTGAGTCTGGGAGGAAGGTGGTTTGAACCCTGGCCAAGTCATACCAAAGACTGTAAAAATTGTACGTGCTGCTTCCTTGCTTTACACTCATTAATAAAAATGAGAGAGCATGGACAAACAACCATTGTCTGGTAATCATTACACAGGCTTTAATTGGCCTAATGGCCTCCTCCTGTGTCTAACTTCCTTGTAAGGGAAATGATATTATTGCAAGTATAAAAGCCCTTCCAAAAGAACAGGTTGGAATTATGTTTTTTCCAAATATTCAGAGACTAGAACATATAATGTTTTACAGCAAGTATTATTTTAAAACACTTCATGTACAAATGTGAGCCTATTTCCTTTATCTTCTGGGACATTTTGTTTCGACGGTACAGCCTGGTGAGCATGCCAAAGTCTGAAGCCTCGGCCTAGCATCAGGTTTGCTTCTATCTTCTATATTTATTCGACATCCTATGGACATAAATGAACACTCGTTTTACTCTGTGCATGTTACGCATCACATGCAGTGAATTTCGCCTTCCTGCATCTTGTAGTTGTTATTTTTTCAACCCTTTTGTACACTGCCCTTGAAGCCTGGTTCCAAGTCACCGTCTACATTTCCAATAGAAGAGATGTAATCACTTTTATGAAAAAAATGTTTTTTTGAGGTTATTTTTATCTTGAAATATAGACAGTGGTGAACACAGTTGTGTTAAAAGATTGGACTTTAAAACCCTTCTTAAATCGTCCTTATGAAGGGGGACAGACAAATACACAAATACACACTGTGTTTTATATCGGTAGATTATCATTATTATTATTATTATTATTATTATTATTATTGGTTCATGAAAAAAATATTTTCACGAAAAAAATAATTAGTTCACGAAAAAATATTTTCACGAAAAAAATAAGTGACCACTATATTCGTTATTGTTGTGCGTCTGTCTGTCTGTCTGTTGGGTAGTCGATCTTGTCGAAAAAAAAAAAATTTTTTAAAAAAATATTTTGAAATTTGTTCTACCCTTATTATCACTTTTTCCGTCTATGTTTGTCTCTCTTTTCGGTCCAGTGCTCCGTTAATACAATGGCGATTTCGATGAAACTTGGTTGGTAGGTTCAGACAATGACCTAGTTGTGTGCAAATGAGAACCGTTGCTATGGATGCTTCCGTTGCCTAGCAACGGGACTTTAAATTTTTTTGAATTTTTGAAAAATCATAAAAAATGTATTTTTTCGAAAATAAAAAATCGGGCCACGAGCGACTGTTGGCAGTACATTCAGCCATATTGTCAAAAATTTCCAGCCGGATCCTATGAAAACTGTCGGAGAAGATAGACTTTGAATGAACCCTGGTCGAAAACAATAAAAAAATGAAGTTTGTTATATCTCAGAGACTATGAGTCAGATATACATGAAACTGGTATGGTAGGTTCATGGTATGTCCTTGTTATGTGTGAGAAAGAACCGTTGCTATGGACCCCTCCGTTGCCTAGCAACGGCCGATAAACCTCTAAATGTGGGGGTATTTTAACGAAAAAACAATCTGCAGCATTAACCCTTGAAGCTAGAATCATGAATTTTCTTGTGCTTAATCCTCAGATCATTCCCCATCGAACGGGCCCATTGCGACTACCCATATCCGCCTATCGGCTTGTCTGTCTGTCTGTCTGTCCCGAGCACAGCTCCGTGGGTTTTGATCCGATCCTGACAAAATTTTGGTGGGAGGTTTATATCATGATCTAGTTGTGTTTTCGTGAAAATGGGTGTGGTGCGCCCATTATGGGTGGAACCAAGCCCAAAAAACATGCGTTTTTAGGGGGTAGCCAATTTCAATTTGCATCTTCTCCTTTTTGGGGGGTTTTATCGAATCTGACAGGGGTTTTGGTATTTGGTTAGCCCAATGGCACCTACATAGGTCCACGGAGCTCGATTTTTCATTTTCGTCCCAAGGTCAAGGTCACAAGGTCACGAACTTAGAAAATTGCGAATTTTGATATAAAAAATTTTCTTCTCTGAGGGGTTTGTCGAATCTGGCAGGGGTTTCGGTATTTGGTTAGCCCAATGGCACCTGCATAGCCCCACAGAGCTCGATTTTTCATTTTCATCCCAAGGTCAAGGCCACAAGGTCACGAACTTAAAAAATTGCGAATTGTGTTTTTTAGGGGGTAGCCAATTTCAATTTGCATCTTCTCCTAGGGGGTATATCGAATCTGGCAGAGGTTTCGGTATTTGGTTAGCCCAATGACACCTGCATAGCCCTACGGAGCTCTATTTTTCATTTTCATACCAAGGTCAAGGTCACAAGGTCACGAACTTAGAAAATTGCGATTTTGACATAAAAATCCATCTTCTCCAAGGGGGTTGTCGAATCTGGCAGTGGTTTCAGTATTTGGTTAGCTCAATGGCACCTGCATAGCCCCACGGAGCTCTATTTTTCATTTTCGTCCCAAGGTCAAGGTCACAAGGTCATAAATTTAGAAAATTTCGAATTTTGACATATAATAAAAATCATACGACCACCCAAACTTTGAGAGCTAGGATGACAATACTTTTTATGCATAATCTTGAGGTCATTCCCCACCTAAAGTCTTGAAACCATTTTGCTCTATCTCGAACACCTTGCCCGTGGCGCCCCCTTCAAGTTTGTTTTTACGCTGATTTCATCAAAGTATGGATAATCCGAGGAGTGCGAAATGCCATATAGCCTATATTACGTTATATTGTTTCTGGAATGTTCCAGAGGAAGTTTTGCACCAAAGGTCATAATCCTTGACCTTTGACCTTTAAAGTTCACAAAGGACAAATTTTCAAAGTTGTGGGAATCGAACCGGGTTTTCGACCTTCTTCGACGAACTAACTGCAATAAGCTATAGCACGTATCCTGTTTCCTTATTTTAATGCCCACCACATTGTTTTGTGAACTTTAAAGGTAATGCAAAGGTCAAATTTTGGAAGTTGTTGAATGAATCCGGGTTTTCGACATTTTGCAGTTCATAACCTGTCACTCGTACCACATCATGTTGATCATTTTTATAACTTGGTCAAACATTATCACATTGTCTCATCCTTGACTTCTGAAACAATCCACATCGTCAAGTACCGCTCGTGAACCATCGCCGTCTTCAGACTTGTTATTATTGTTATTATTATTATTATTATTATTATTATTATTATTATTATTATTACCTCCACCACCGGAGGTGAAGAAGGTTATGTTTTCTGTCTGTTTGTCTGTCTGTCTATTTGTCTGTGCACAGGATATCTCAAAAAGTTGTGGACAGGTTTGGTGTGTGACAAGGACGAACTGATTAGATTTTGGTGAAGATCCGGATCCGGATCCGACTACTAGAATTCTTAAAGTGATTCTTCACCATTGAGAGATAGGGCCAAAAACGATATTGTACTGTATTGCATGATATTTAAAAATGTACTGAGCCACGTATGTTCTCGTGGGTCAGGCATTGCGTGGCGGAGGTATGCGCTCCACCGAGTGCCCTTCTAGTTATTAATGTTATCCTGTGCAAGCGAAGCAAAAAACAGGCTTCATCAATTGTTTCATATCTGACTGTCCATCCATCTATCTTATCAGTTTATGATCCAAGAACAACTTATTTTAATTGAATGTTATATTTTGAACATGAATCTTAACATGAATAGGTCGAAAAGTTTGCCGTTTCACCATACTTTGGCTCTGAATCTGTCCCACGCATGCACATAGAGGAGGGAGATCATATTTTAACTTTGTCTGCTTGCCCAGCAGTGAAATAAAATTGAAAATCATTCTAAAAAGGAAACTTACTGTTTTTAAGGATGTTATAAAGGACACAAACAGCAGGCATGTAGAACTAATGTAACGTGTTCGATAGGGTGGTGTAATAAACATTTGGTAAAATGGCGATAAACCCAGAATTTATTTATTTATATGTACAACTTTTACAATCTGAATTTTATTTAAATTTAATTACACACTTGAAGACTGTATAACACAAATCGCCTTCTAAATACTTCTAAGAACCTCCAGTTTAACAGTACTTGGACATGTTAAATAGGATGTTGTATAAGGGGGATGACTGCTTAAATACCGCTAAAATTCCAGATTTTTGTTTAATGATCATTAAAATCATTATTGCATTAATATTTCTGGATCAACTTGAACTGCGAAGAGTATTGTGTTATATAAACCCTGTTGTCGTCGTCGTCGTCGTCATCGTCTTCTTCTTCTGTTGAGGTTTATCACTGTTGGTACAAAACAGCTTGACATGGGGAAACCACACAAGCAACAGAGTCGCAGGACACAACAGATGAACTCTTGGAGGAAGAATGATTAAGCTGGGAAGAATGAGAAAGTAAGGAGAGGGGGAGTAGGAGTCTCTTTAGCCATTTCATAATTTATTCTCATCTACATCTGCAGTTTTAATTAGGCTCAAAAAGGTTTGCTGTGTTGAATAAGTTTATCATAAGACATTTTACAGAATGAGTTTAAGCACTTCCGTGTTACCTTTCTGATCCTTATACATGTGTCACCATCATACCTCACGTGATGGACATTTCCATGACACCGCAGCATGTCTGCACCATTCCAGGATTAATATTTTCCTTTCATAATACTTAACAATGCTCCTTAATCTTCCCTCCTATTCCTCGATCAGAACCCCTGCTCACTTCCTTGTTATCATCCTCACACCATTCCCTATCACCTATACCACCAGGTGTGGTGCAAGATGGCAATGGTGTTCATGCACTATTCCTTGATGGCCAACTTTAGCTGGCTCCTGGTAGAGGGTCTTTATCTGCATACTCTCTTGCTCGTTGCATTTTTTGATGAGCGCCGGTACTTCTGGTGCTACGTTCTTCTCGGATGGGGTATGTCGTAGCTTGTCTGGCCTTCCATTCTTCAAAGTAAATTTTTTTTTCTTAATGTCAAGGCTCGTATAAGAGCTAACACACAAAACATATAGCAAGGATAGCAGGAGACGAGAGGGGCAGGAGAGGAAGCACAAAACAGTGGGGGAACAGAGACATTAGGAGATCTGTGGAAGAGAGAGGGATGGGGTGGGGTACGTGGGGTAAACAAGATGGAAATTACAGGGAGTTTCAGGAAGGAAAGCAGGGAATTTGATGGAGGTGGGTTTGGGGTGGATTAACGGGGGTGGAAAAGATCATTGTTTTGAATGGGGGGAGATAAGAGATGGTGGTGAACAGCGTTTTGAAGATCTGGAGGAAAGAGTGGGATTGAAGAGAGTGTGGGAGCTTGCTCCAAAGGTGGGGAAAATACAATAAACATGTTCATGCACATAGAAATACAAGTTACCGTCATCAATACCCAGTGTACACAGTTATGTTGAGGAGATCCACAATGAAATGCTTGCACAGTATATGTATATGTGTGTGTGTATTTTTTTATGTATATGTTCAAGTTTTGTGGAATAAGAAATGCATGAAGTTGGAAAAGGTGTGAGCATATTTAACTCGCTGTTTGAAAAGTGACTTCGTTCCACCATGATGGTGTTTCCAGGAGCTCCGGTTCTGTTTATAACCACGTGGACAGCTGCACGCTGGCTCAGTGAAAATGTGGGGTAAGTTCCCAGCCTGTGCAGCTGTTGGATCTCGAGGCACAATGTCAGACTCATGAATTCCTGCACACATTTTGGTGTCTACATTCAGTGTTTTGTCCACAGATGCTGGGAAATACATGGCAATGCCTACATCTGGTACATCATGAAAGGACCAATTTTGCTCTCCATTTCGGTAAGGACTTACTTCTTGGTGAAATGCTGCCACTCAACATGAGAAACTGTGTCATTATATAAGAGAACGCTTTTCTGCAATTCTAACAGGAGGATTATGAATGAGTGATTTCTGGTTTTTTTCTTGTTGTTAATTTACCTGAAGTTTACCTGTGCTACCTGCCTTCTACTGAAGTGTGAATGGATCTGCATCAGTGCAGCACAGACAAGGCCTCAGTCTCGTGTCTTGGGGAAACTTTAAAGTGAAAACGTCAATAGCAGTCAATATATAAATAAAGAAAGACCCACCCACATCTCTCACCTGTGAATGGAGGAAAATAGCCAATCAGCTCTCACCTAATCGACTACACCCAGATGGCTAGGATGATATAAATGATTGACCCCTCCCACACTGCTCTAGCCAAAGTAGCTGCATAAAGCAACCGAAGAAGACTTACACAAGGTAAGTGCTTTAAACGTTTGCACATAGTACATGCTTGGGAGCCTCATTGGGATGCATTGCTGTCTGCGCTATCGCTGATGATTTGCCAATAAGCGATGAAACGGGTCTGATAGCTGAGGGTGTATATGGCATTGGGATTCTCATGTGTGTACTATGTGTGAACCTCTTTATAGTTGTTGAGGAACTCTGGGAAGGGTTTGAAACAGCGTCAGCACTTACCTTGTGTAAGTCTTCTTGGGTTGCTTTATACAGCCACTTTGGCTTGAGGAGTGTGGGAGGGGTCAATCATTTATATAATCCTAGCCACCTGGGTGTAGTCGATAAGGTAAGAGCTGATTGTCTATTCCCTCCATTCACAGGTGAGAGATGTGGGTGGTCTATATATATATATATATATATATATATATATATATATATATATATATATATATATATATATATATATATATATATATATATATATATATATACATACATACACAGGGTGGGACATTTATATCTGACACATTTGCAATCTTTCTAGTCGGAAGCAGTCTTGGCATAACTAATTACTGTTTTCTTTGTTTTACAGATAATACTTGAAAGTTTTTAATGATGGAGCACTTGAAATACAATGAGGATTTATTTTTTATTTTTTTTAAAGTGCAATGAGCATGCCAATTTCACAAACAAGGTCATCATGACAGATGAGGCACACTTTGATTTGGCAGATTTAACTCGACCAGATTTCTTCCTTTGGGGATTTCTGAAGGGCAAAGTTTATAAGGAACATCCAACATCGATTGATGAATTGAAGGAAAACATCACTGCAACCATCCGCTCTATTGATCAAGAGACATTGCTTGCGGTAATGAACAATATGATGATCTGCTGTCGTGAATGCAGGAATTTGAAAGGGGCCCATTTGTTTGATGTAATTAAAAAAAAAATAATCAAAATTGATTTTTAAAAATTTGAAGTATGTGCCTATGTTGTATAGAAATTTTATTTTATTTGGTTTAGAAACAAAAAAGTTATAAGGATACTAAAACCCTCCGATATAAACGCCCCACCCTATATGTATATATGTATATCTATATTAATATTTCAGCTCGCCCCTTTCTTTGTTCCACCATCAGATTTTTGTTACTGCATGAAATGAAACAAGATTTGGCACATATACTAATGATATTATTGTCTTCCTTAAGAGGCCCCTCAAAATTCGTTTTGATGCATTTTCACAAACTCCAACGCATTCTATTCAAATTCGGTACGATTCTGGCTTTTGGTCCAACTTAGGTCATTGGCTATAATTTTTTTTCCATAACACTTCCGATATTCGAAAAAAATCGATAAATCGATATCCCTTATGGGATTTTCCATTCAAATCCACTCAAGTTTAAGGCCTACGGGGGACGCAAATTTCCACTTTGCCCCGGGCGCTGTTTACCTCTGCTACGCCAAGCTGTTAGGGTTAAGGTTTGGGTTAGTGTTGGGGTTAGGGTTAGCTACCCTAACACTAACCCTAACCCTAACAGCTAACCCTAACCCTAACCCTAACCCTAACAGCTAACCCTAACCCTAACAGCTAACCCTAACCCTAACTGCTAACCCTAACCGCTAACCCTTAACAGGTATTCAGGAAATTTGCAAGAAAGCCCGAGCAACGCCGGGCATTACTACTAGTATATTGTATATATGTATGTATATATGTATGTATATATATATATATATATATATATATATATATATATATATATATATATATATATATATATATATATATATATATATATATTGGCCTGTCTGTTTGTCTGTCCTGTTCTCTCTATCGAGTGAAGCCTGTGGCTGGCTGAGTCGGAAGGATGACAGGCTGAGTCAACCTCCTGGTGTATTTTTAATTCAGCGGCCAATGGGGCTTGAACTCAGGACTCTAGGATCCCAAGCCACCACCCGAACCACTAAGCCAACACCAGGCTTAGTCTGTCATGTTAAAACTTGAGAACGGATTAACGGATTTCAATAAATCGAACTATAGTGGATTCAGGGAACTCCCAGGAAGGTTTGTGATGAAAAGAATGTTTTTTTTTTAATAATTTAAAATTTTTTAGGGGGACATGGGCACACGTGGAAAAACTGCAAACACTAACTTGTGAAGCTGGTTATCCCTGCACTCCCAGGAATCCTTTTTCTTCTTGCCCTATTGATAAGCCATCACAGCAAAGATTGGTGTTTCCATCAGCGAAGCAACGGGTCTTATTCCAGTATTAAAATGTAACCCTCATCCCTCCCCTCTGGTGAAAATACATAAATTTTGTGAGCAAATGTGGAAGTGACAGTGTGCAAATCGCAGTATGATCATTGACGGTGTAGAAATTGAGTACAAGGCAAGAAAAAGAAAGTGGGACACAGCTAAACGTCAACTTCAAGAAAGATGGATGGAACAGTACTTTTTCACGGATGTGAAAGACAGAGCAGTATGTATGTCTTATCTGCCAGGACTCTGTTGCGGTAATGAAGAAGTACAATGTGAGACGCCATTATGAAACGAAACATGCAACCTCGTACTGCAAGTACAGAAGCCGGAAATAAAAGGCCAAATAACTCAAAACAAAGCTCTGTGCCCAAGGAGGAGCACTTACTTATAAGAAGCTCGACTGTTCAAGAAAGTGTCACATAAGTGAGCTACACAAAAGTGAAAGCATCACAGCACTCATCTGCAAGAGTGGAAAGCCATTTGCTACCAGTGAACTTGTGAAAGAATGCTTGACAATGTCTGCCGAAAATTTGTGCCCCACAAAGAAGAATCTGTTTCCAGCATCATTCTCTCTCTAAAAACAATAACACGTCATGTTGCACACATGTCTCAGGACATTTCTGAAACGATGTACACAAATATTGAAGAGTTTTCTGCCTATTCTATTGCAGTACGTAAGAGTACAGCTCTATCAGGTTGTGCACAGATTTTGCTTTTCCGAAGGGGATGAGTGAGAATTTTGAAGTGACGCAAGAATTGGCTGGCTTGCAGGTATTTCACAGAAACACGAATGGTGTTGATTTGTTTGAATGTTTATGTCGTGTTGGATCAGTTCGGGCTACCTTTGAACAAAATGGCAGGAATTTCAACTGATGGGGGCACCAGCTATGGTTGGCTGCAGGAACGGGCTGGCAACATTAATTTTGTCATAAAGTGGAGGAGAGCGGTGTGAAAGTTGGTGGACAGCTTTGTGCAAAATCCATCCGTTTCAAAAAGGTGATGCATCAAGTGATTAAAACCAGAAATTTCATTCAATAAAATGCACTTAAAATCATTGCCAGCTCAGATCCATGTTGGAAGAAATGGATGCAGAATATGGAGACGTGTTTTACCACAAGGACGTTCATTGGCCGAATCGAGGGAAAGTGCTCATATGTTGTTGTTGTTTTTATCTCCATGAGGTGATAAAAGATTTCTCAGTAAGCAAAGGAGGTGACCTGCAACTTCTTGTAAATGAGAAATGGCTGTCTGACCAAGCTTTTCTTGATGATGTCACAACTCGGCTCGAGAATCTAAATGTGCAACTGCAAGGAAAAGGGCAACTCATCAACCATCTGGATGACAGTTAAGCTACGAAAACAAAACTTCAGCTCCTAAAACGCCACATAATAGAAAGTAACCTTAGTACATGTCCCCAGCCTAAAATAAGTGAACCACACAGAGAGTACTGCCCTAAGAAAGTAGCTGAGTATGGCAAATTCTTCACAGATCTACTGCAAGAGTTCAGCTGTCATTTCAAAGATTTTTGGGCCAGCAAAAATGAACTCTCTTTGTTTGCATATCCATTTTCTTTCACTGCACCTGGGGAGTTACAGATGCAGCTCCTTGAATTTCAGTGCGATTCCATGTTGAAAGAGAGGTACAATGCTCTGCAATGTCATACCCCCTGCATTGGAATGGCAGTTTCAGAGTGAGATCTGACCTCACTCAAGGTTTAACTGAGAAACTAAGAACAAGACAGCTTTCGGGCGAGGATCTCATCATTAAGCTCTGCTGATCAAGGCAAATTAATGATTGTAACATAATGATAACAATAATTTAATCATAATGTGGCTAACGGTTTCGCAATCTCTCTAATGGTATAACCGTATCATACTGGGTGGTGGTGGCTGTTGTCTTCACCATATCGTACTGGGTGATGATGACTATCGCAATGCAATAGGAGAAGGAGAAGGGAGAAATGTCAACAGCAAGGCAGTGGGAGGAAATATATTGAGACAAACAAATAAGGGGTTTGGGTAACAATGAGGGGTAGGGGAGAACACAATGGTTGGACAAGATGGACACATAAGGAAAAATTTGGGGAGTTGAGGTGAGGGGGGGAGGTGGTTTAACAGGTGTTGAAAAGATCATGGTTTTGGATAGGAGGTGTGATTTGAAATGGTGGTGAACAGCTGTCTTGAAGAGCTCGAGGGAAGAAGGAGATTGAAGTGAGTGCGGAAGTTGGTTCCACATGCAAGAAAAAACGAGGAGCAAATGAGTGGACGTGAGCAGTGGTTATAGATTTTAGCAGTTTCACTAGGAGGGGGCTGTTGGTGGACCACGTGCATCCTGCAGATACCTGGGGCAGAAAGGAAGCGGAAGAAGGCAGAGAGACCACAGATCTGTCAGCGATGGTGAAGTGTTATTCTCAGACTCAACTTCATCGCAAGAGATTCCAATGATCTTGATGGCCTTGGTTTCCACAGCATCAAGCTCAGAAAGTTGTGAGGCAGGGGTGCCAGCTCAGAGGGGAGAGCAGTACTCCATCAAGCTGCAGATGAAACCCTTTTTTTTTTTTTTTTTTTTTTTTTTTTTTTTTTTTTTTGTATACCTTGGTCGAGGCTCGTATGAGAGCTAACACACAACTCACAGCAAGGAGGCATGAGACAAGAGGGGCGGGAGTGGAAGGGACAAAACATTGGGGAACAGACACAGGTGAACTGTGGAAGGGAGAGGGATGGGGATGGGACGGGGAACATGGCGAGGGGAAGATGGACATTAAAGGGACTTTCAGGAAGGAAAGCAGGAGAATTGAAGGAAGTGGGCTTGGGTGGATTATCGGGGGTAGAAAAGATCGAGGATTTGGATGGGGGAAGATAAGAGGTGGTGGTGAACAGCTGTTTTGAAAGCCTGAAGGGAAGAATGGGAAAGAATAGAGTGAGGAAGTTTATTCCAAAGGCGGGAAAAAAGAGGAATGAAAGAGTGAAGATGAGCAGTCATTCGTGATTTTGGTAGTTTTACCAGAAGGGGGTTGTTGGCGGACCTTGAGCGCCCTGTGGAAATGTGGTTGGGACAAATCGCAGAGAGAGCAGGGGGGGCAAGGCTGGAGAGGAGTCGGTAGAAGACAGAAAGACCACCGACCAACCTGCGGTGATTGAGTGAGAGGCCCAAAGACTCAGCTTCATTGCGGGAGATGCCAATGATCTTAAAAGCCCTGGTTTCGACAGCGTGAAGTCGAGAAAGGTGGGAGGCAGGAGCACCAGCCCGGAGGGGAGAGCAGTACTCCATCAGGCTACGGACAAAAGCTTTGTAAGTGGTCAGGAGCTCAAGAGGGCCGAGGAAGGACTTAGCACGAGGGAGGATTCCCAGTCGGCGACTGGCTTTTGAGGCAAGGTTGGAAATGTGACTTTCCCAGGAAAGGTCATGGCAGATAGTGAGACCCAGAAGCTTGAAAGAAAAGACTTCTTCCAGAGGATTGTTGAGAAAGTGGATGGGGGGTTTTGTAAACGGTCCTTTCGAAGAGACATAGTGAGAGTGTGAGATTTGTCTGATTGAAAGACATGTTCCACGTGTTGGACCAGTTTGTGATTTTATCCAGATCTGCAGTGAGTGAAGAAGCTGCTGCTTGCCGGGCTGAGGGATGACAGATGGTACGGCAGAGGGTTGAGTCATCGGCAAAGAGAAATAGAGGATTTTCCAGAGAGTCCGAGAGATCATTGATGAAAACCAGAAAAGAACAGGGCCCAGAACGCTACCTTGAGGAACTCCAGCCTGCACAGGAAGAGGAGATGAAAGAACTCCATTTAGGGCCACACGTTGACTGCGACAGGAGAGGAAGTCTGCGAGCCATGAGTGGAGATGGCCTTGAATACCATGGGCAGAGAGTTTGGTGAGTAGGGCAGGGTGCCAGACTGTGTCAAAAGCACGTGATATGTCCAGGGATACGGCTCGGATTTCCTGTCTGGCATTGAGGACCTCCATCCATTGATGGGAGAGCAGTAGCAGCATATCTAGGGTAGAGTGACCTGGTCTGAAACCAAATTGATGATTGGAAATCAAGCCATTGGAGAAGAGGAAGGATTTCATGTCTGAAGCGATGATGGATTCCATAACCTTGCTGATGATTGGGAGAAGGCTGATTGGTCTATAGTTACAGGGATCTGTTTTTGCACCTTTTTTATGCAGGGCAGTGATGTTAGCAGATTTCCAAGCAGATGGCAGATGACCTTGGGAAAATGAGAGGGGGATTAGAACAGAGAGAGGGCGAGCAAGAGCAGAAGAGCAGGCTTTGAGGACACGTGGGCTGATGCCGCCTGGACCGGTTGCAGAATCTGACTTGAGGTTTGAAAGCAAGCTCTCCACCTTGTCAGGAGAAAAGGATACAGAGTCCAGGGACAGTTGGGTGCGACTGGGTAAAGTGGGTAGAGATAGTGATGGGTTTGGGACACAAGATTTAGCTGCAAACACCGAGTTTAGACATTCAGCTTTATCACGTGTGGAATCAGCAGTGCGGCCATTTGAGGTAAGGGAGGGGATGGAGGGGGAACATACACCAGAAACAGATTTGATTAAACGCCACCAGGATTTTGAGGAGGGAGAGAGGTTTGAGAGTTCAGACTTGAGATGAGAAAGATGTTGTTTTCTGGCTCTCCTGAGGGTAGCTACACACTTGTTCCGAGCTTTGTGGAAAGAACTGAGATTGCTCCTCAGTTGGGTTTGCTTTCCATGAGGCAAAGGCAAGTTGTTTCAGGACAACTGCCTCGCCACAAGCTTCAGTAAACCAAGGGCGGAGGAAGGGTAAGACAACTGAACACGAGAGGGGATAAATCTGTGCATGAGGGAGAGCAAGTTTCTTTTGAAAGAATTCCCAGGATGAGTTGATGTTTGAGAAAGTAGTGATAGGAGACCAGTCTGTAAGTTTGATGGCTGCTCGGAGACCCTGCCAGTCGGCTTGAGTGAAATGCCAGACTCGACGGCGGTGAGGTGGTTCTCTGATAACAGCCAGAGAGATGTCCACTTTAATAAGGACGTGGTCAGAAGAACCAATTGGAGCGAAGGAAGAGCAGCAGATATTGTCAGGGAAATTTGTCAAAATCAGATCCAGAAGAGATGGAGTACCATTGGTTGAGATCCGGGTCGGGAAGTTGACCGATTGAGTCAGTCCCAATGAGTCACAGAAAGCTTTTGCTGATGTCCCATGGCAGGTGAGAGAGGTACCCACACCTAGCCAACTGGCGTGATGACAATTGAAGTCGCCACATAAGAGGAAGAGAGAGTTTGGATGAGAAGATAGAAGATGGTCCATGTTTTCGGAGAGTGAGGTGTAGATGGAGTCATCACTGTTCGGTGGACGGTACAGTACACATATAAACATGAGGTGGGAGTGGAGGGGAAGCCGAAGCCAGAGGTATTCCTGGGGGTGTGGGGGAGTGAGAGCAGTGCAGGGAGAGTGAGGAATAGAGTCTTTGATGAAGAGAGCAACACCTCCACCAGGACGAGGCTCAGGTCTGTCATACCGTAAGAGGGAGTAACCAGGAGAGATACTTGGGAGTCAGACACGCCTTGGGAGAGGAAAGTTTCTGTTAGGCAGATAATGTCTGGTTTGTCAGTGGCAACCTGCATGGAAAGATCTGAAAGGTTTGAGCGAAGGCCCCGGATATTTGAGGTCCACACTTTTAATGAAGAGGTAGGGGAGGAGGCTTTTGGTGCAGGAGGTGGAGGGGGCGGGGGAGGGTCGGACGAGGGACGAGGGGGGAGGTAAGGAGGGTTGCTGAAGGAGTGTGGGGTATTGGAGAAGAGGGAGGGGAGGGAGCCGAATAAGGAGGAGAAAAGGCTCTGTGGTGCTGGGAGAGAGGGGGGACAAGAGACAAGGAAGAAGGCAGTTGAGGATTTGAGAAGGTGGAGTGAAGAGATGGAGGGGAGAGGGCAGGGGAGGGAGGCAGGTTGGTGGATGAGAGGGGGGGCAACTTAGAGAAGGAAGAGTGAGGGGGATGAAAGGCGGGAGAAAGGTGAGGGGGGGATTTTTGAAAGAGGTGAGAGGGAGGCTTGGAGGGAGAAGAGTGGGATGGTTGCTTTGAGAGTGAGAGTGAGGGGTGAGGGGGTGAGTTGGCACTGAAGTTGGAAAAAAAGAATGGTTGATGGAAAGCGAGCATCCATGGCAAACTGTGGTTTTTAAAAGTTTTAGGTCAGAGATGCGATTTAACACAATTCTTGATGGATGCAATGAAGGCGAATTCAGAGCATGGAGAGAAGAAGCGCTGTAATAGTTGGATTTTTTAGGCAAGGAATGAAGGAGAGGTCGAAATGAGAGCAGTCTGTTAAAATAGCAGAAGAGTAGTGCATTGTGAAACAGTAAAGAGTACCACATGTGTGAGAGAGGAAGATGAAGCATTATAAGATCGTTTTTGTTGTTAATATTAATGTATGAGAGAGTTCAACAGATTAGGTCATGGAAGTGTAAAAAAAAAAAAAAAGAAATCGAGGAAGACGAGGAGGAAGTTAAGAGGAAGAAGAAGTAGCAGAATCGGGAGAAGGTTGTTGTTGTTGTTGTTGGGTTTTTTTTATTTTTATTTTTATTTTTTTTTGAGATAAGAAAGAGATTAGTTGGGAGAATGGGGGATGTTTGGAAAGTGGGGAGGATGAAAATTGAAGGTAATGGGGAGGATAGAAATTGAAGGTAATGGGGAGAAAAAACAAACAAACAAAAAAAAAAACGATCGAACACCAAGTGGAACCGGTAGGCCTCAAGCCTAGGACTAGGCCTCAAACACCAGGTGAGAACGTCGACATAAATACTCACAAAATAGCACGATTTTTGAAACAAAACCGAACTAGGAACACACATTAACATGTAGGTGAGAAAATTAAACAGTTAAAACGGGACAAATAACAACCGGAACTTAACTTTGAGAATGTCAGCAGGGAGCCCCGAAGGAGACCTCTTGCCGCTCAAAACCGGAACCGGAAGTGAACCTAGATAGGAACCGGAAGTGAACCTTGCAGGTAGATAGGAGTTCAGATGTGCCAAGAATGGACTTTGCATGATGGAGGATACCCAGTCAGCATCTGTATTTGGAGGCTATCTTTTAAATGTGGCTTATCCAAGAGAGATCATGGTTGAGGGTGAGACCCAAGAGTTTAAGTGACTGAACTTATTCAAAAAGGTTGTTGAGAAAGTAGATAAGGGGGACTTGCGGAACGGTCCTTTCAAGAGAGAGAGAGAGAGAGAGAGAGAGAGAGAGAGAGAGAGAGAGAGAGAGAGAGAGAGAGAGAGAGAGAGAGAGAGAGAGAGAGAGAGAGAGAGAGAGAGAGAGAGAGAGAGAGAGAGAGAGAGAGAGCGATATAGATATACATATAGATATAGATATAGATATAGATATAGATATAGATATAGATATAGATATAGATAGATATAGATATAGATATAGATATAGATATAGATATAGATATAGATATAGATAGATATAGATTGTGGGATTTCTTAGTATTGAGAGACATATTCCAAGTGTTTGACCAGTTTGTAATTCTGTCAATGCCTGAAGAGAGGGAAGAGGCTGCTGCCTCTCTCAGAAGGATGAGAGATGTGATGGAAGAGGGTGGAGTCATCAGAAAAGAGATAGAGGATTTCCAGAATCAGTGAGATCATTGTTGAAGATTAGGAATAAGATGGGGGCTAGAACACTGACTTGGAACACTTCAGCCTTGACAGGAAGAGGAGATGAAAGTGTTCTGTTGAGAGCCACATGTTGGCTACGAGAGTGAATGAAGTCAGTAATCCAAGAGTGGCATTGGCCTTGGATTCCAGAGGCAGAAGTTTGGAGAGCAAGGCAGGATGCCAGACTGTATGAAAACATGAGATATGTCTCGAGAGAAGGCCCTGACCTCATAACAGATATTGAAAGCCTCCACCATTGTTGAGAGAGTGGAAACAGTATGTCCAAGGTGGAGTGACTAGGTCTGAATGCGAATTGATGATCTCAGATGAGATAATTTGAGAAAAGGAATATTTTTATGTCAACTGAAATGATGGATTCCATGACCTTGCTGATGATTGGAAGTAAGCTAATTGGTCTGTCGTTAAGGGGATCTGTTTTTGTAATGCAGTGATGTTGGCTGGGGGCTTCCAAGCAGATGGAGGATAACCTAGGACAAATGATAGGGTGAAAAGGGCAGAGAGAGGTGTAGTACAAGAGCAGCAGAGCAGGTTTTTAGGACTCTTGAGATGATGCCGTCCAGTCCAGTTGCCGAATGAGAGATGAGGGTTGCCAGAAACTTGTCCACCTCCTCAGGTGCAAAAGACACAGAGTCCACGAGCAGTTGAATATGACTGGGAAGGATGGGTACATAGAGAGAGGGGTTAGGGACACAAGATTTTGAAGCAAACACACAATTGAGGGATTTGGCCTTCTCATGAGCATAGTCAGCTGTGGTTCCATTTGAAGTGATGGAAGGGATGAAAGGTGAGTATCACCAGAGACTGACTTGACAAGGTACCACCAGGTTTTAGAGGAGGGTGACGAATTTGAAAGTTTCTTCTTGAGGTTGGATAGATGTTGTTTTCTGGCTCTCCTGAGAGTAGATGCAAACTTGTTGTGGGCTTTGTGGAATGATCTTTCGGTTCCCTTCGGTCGGATTTGCCTTCCAAGAGGAGTAAGTTGTTTTAAGACAACACCTCACCACAGGATTCAGAGAATGAAGGGTGGAAGGATGGGGGAAGATAACTGAAGATGAGATGCTGTGTATAAGTGAGAACAGGTTTCTGTGGAAGAATTCCCAGGCTGAATTCATATTGGGGCAGTATATTATATAGCGTTGGGCCATAAACAAGACATAAACAAAAAATTAATACATCGATCGTCAGTATCTACAAATTATGGAGTTACCGTGCTCACTGAAATAAACATACAGTACATCGGCTTTACACCAGAGAGATCGGGACCCCCAATCTTTGATGATTGGAGGGAAACCATGGGGTAACATTCCCGGGTCAGATTGCGGGAGAGTGTCGGAGTGGTGGTGCTGAGGTGTCGTCCACCAGGCAGCAGTCTCCTTGGGTTAACCTGAGGCAGTCCCGTCGGGTGGGTGTCTGAAATGTCCGATCCCAAAGAGAGGGTGATCACCTGTGTCTGTTATCTTCTGAGCTCAAGCGTTTGGATATCAGTATTGCAGCACTATCTGAGGTTCGGAGAACGGATTGCGGCGAGATCATCTTGGGTGGTTACACCTACTATTGATCTGGTCGGTCTGATGGTTACCTTGCCCAAGGAGTTGCTGTAGCTGTGTCCAATAAGCTGACTCCAATGATAATTGAGGTAACACAGATAAACGAGCTGTTTTATGAAAACGAAGGATTCATCACTCCTTGAGCATCATTTCCCTGGTCTGTGTATATGCTCCGACTGAGGTAGGTGATCTCACCGTGAAGGACGCATTCTATGCCACCCTCAAGTCTGTGGTTGATCAGTGCCCCAGGCGAGATACTCTTTTAGTCTTGGGGGATTTCATTGCATCGACTGGAACTGATAGGAATGGTTATGAGACGTGTGTTTCTCCCCATGGGTCAGGAACTATGAACCAGAATATCACTAAGTTTCTTGACTTTGCAAGAATTCATGGACTTAGGGTGGCCGGTTCATGGTTTCAGTGCCCACAAGCTCAACGCTGGACTTGGTATTCTAATGCTGGTAGTGTTGCAAAGGAAATTGACCATGTGCTCATTTATCGTCGCTGGAGGAAGAACCAGAACTCCAGGGTCTACCGGAGTGCTCAGTTCCTAAATACTGACCACCGGCTTGTTGTAGCAACTCTTACGTTTCAGCTTAAATCCAGGAGAATGGAACCATCCCAGCCTTGGCTGGATGTTGGCAAGCTCAAGGATGAGAGGGCAGCTGAGGAGTTTGCGAACAGGCTGAGTGGACATTTGGGGGGTCTGCGTGCTTTGGGGGATCCTGAAAAGTTGTGGAGCGCCTTTAAGATCACCATCCTTGATGTTGCTGGTGGATGTCTTGGAACTCACCAGAGGACGAAGAAGAATTTTGTCTCTCAAGGGACACTAGATACAATTGACCAGAGTCACAGGGCCAGGCTGAATGGCAGAGCTGAGCTGCTCAGAGAGCTGAGGCGTAAAACTGTACGTGCACTAAGGGTGGACAAGGAGGCCTATGTGCGAGGAATCTGTGAGGGAGTAGAGCATCACCTGTGGTCAAGTGATTCTCGTCCTGCTTACAGGGGAATTTGCACATTCCATTCATCCAAGCCCATCCCTCGGTGTACTGCATTTAGAGCAGAGGGTGGGAGGCTCTTGACAGATGAGTCCGAAGTGAATGCCTGCTGGGCCGGTTACTTTGAGCGGTTGTACTAGGCTGATCCACTAGCTGTCGAGTTGGATGCCAGGGGGGTTACAATCCCTATTGCTGACCCTCCAATTAACTGTGGTCCACCTTACTTTGTGGAAACACAGGCTGCAGTGAATCAGTTGAAATGGAGTAAAGCTCCAGGGATCTGTGGCTTCCATGCTGAACAAGGCTTGCGGAAATGCTGTATTCATGTTGTTGCATTCAGTTATGTGCTCTGCCTGGAACACAGGCATCATCCCAACTGATTGGAAGAGGGGGCCTTGTTGTCCCTTTCTGGAAAGGGAAGGGTGATCGCCAAGACTGCAACAACTACCTCGGGGTGACGCTGTTCTCAGTGCCGGGCAAGATCTTTGCTCGGATAATTCTTGGTAGGGTTCGCCACCATCTGCTTGAGCACCAGCATCCAGCGCAGTCAGGCTTTACACCAACGAGGCAACGATTGACCGTATCCTTGCTCTTCGTGTCCTCACCGAACGCAGATGAGAGTTTCGGCAGGGGCTGCTTGCAGCCTATGTTGATCTCTGTAAAGCGTTCGATTCAGTGAATCAGGAAGCCCTCTGGTGGATTCTTGGTCTTCGTGGGGTGCCACCAAAACTGATCGATCTGATGTCTGAACTCTACTCTGGTACTGAGTGTGCTGGAAGATGTGGTGGTACCATCTCTGACTTATTTCCAGTTGTTATTGGAGTTCGTCAGGGCTGTGTACTGGCCCCCACATTTTTCATTGTATGGAAGGGATTCTGGGGAGGTTGGCGGAGAGTTCAAACTGCTGTGCATAGTTTGAGAATGTCAAGATCTCTGACCTTGATTTCGCAGATGATGCAGTCATCTTTGCAGAAACACGCGATATCCTTTTGGGGGCCCTCGAGGTGCTGAATGAGGAGTCAGAACCACTGGGATTACAGGCTTCCTGGGTCAAAACGAAGATCCAGGCTTTCAATGACATCTTGGATGCTGCTATCTTATCTGTTCCTGTTTGTAGTGAGGATGTTGAGGTCACGGAGAGATTCACTTTCCTTGGCATTGATATTCATGTCTCTGCTGGCTGTGAGTCAGAGGTCAATAGACATCTGGGTCGGGCCTGGGGAGTCATTGATTCACTGGATCCTGGGATGTGGTGCTGCCGGTACCTGTGCAGGAGGAGGAAAGTCTGAGTCTTCAGGTCCTTGGTGCTTCCAGTCTTGCTCTATTAATGTGAGACTTGGACTCTGACCAAGGATCTGAGATGGAGACTTAATTTCTTTGGTACCAGGTCTCTTCAGCGAATCCTTGGCTATCGCTGGTCAGACTTTGTGTCCAACGAGCGGTTGCTGAGAGAGACTCAAATGAGATTTGTTACCTGCATTGACCGTGAGTGTCAGTTGCGGCTGGGTGGACATGTGGCTCATTTTCCTGACGCTGATCCTGCTCACCAGATTTTCTCAGCGAGGGAGTCTCGTGAGTGGAGGAGGCCAATGGGCCGACCACGTGCCTCATGGTTGCAGCAGGTTGATCAGCATCTCAAGGAGATGGGGATGGGCCAGGCATCTGCCTGGGGGATGGCCAGACGGAGGCCCCTGGAGTACCGGCGGAAAGTGGACGCAGCGACGCGCAGCCCTGTCGCATGCTCCCATACTTGACCTGACTTGAGTTGTTTTTTTGAAGAATTCCCAGGCTGAATTAATATCAGGCAGTATATATCGGGTTGGGCCATAAACAAATAAACAAGACATGAGCAAAAAATTAATACAACGATCAGTCAGTGTCTCCAAATTATGAAGATACCGTGCTCAATGAAATATACACAGTTCATCGTTTTGGAAACTTTCTCGGCTGTGGTTGCAAAAAAAGTAATAATAATTTTTTAAAATCAGTATAATATTGTTCTTGCGTTCTCACTTCCAGTTCCAGTTTAGCTTTCATGGGTTCTGCTTACGGTTTCTGTTCCGCTTCCTGGTCCTCTTAATTAATTGAGGCTCTGCTCATGCTGACTACAACGGGTCAGTATTCAACCAGAATGCAGTGAAAATGTGCGTATCAAACCTTGGTAAACATACAATGCATCACAAATTTATAGTCATTGCTAATAAGTAATACATCCTTTCCAGACACATGAAGAGGGAGGATTCATTCTGACCATCACCCTTCCCTCTCAGGTGAATTTTGTGCTGTTTATCAGCATCATCCGGGTGCTCGTACTCAAGCTGCGTTCTCCGGATGGTGCACAAAAGGACAATCGGCACTACAAGTACGTACAATGTATATATGATATGATATGATATGAATGTATATGTATATATATATATATATATATATATATATATATATATATTTATATATATATATATATAATTTAGAAAATACGTTAATACAGCAAACAACTCAGAAATCTGGCATTATCAAATATATTTTGCTTTGAAACTCACAAAGAGAAACATATAACCTTTGTAAAGCAAATCTAATAACCAAATGCTTTAGAAACAGGTGTGAGGACAACAGAAAACCTGATAGAACCTCCATAAGATACGGGATGAAACTTTGCCACCATGGCACCCGTAACAGGTATGGCGTGTCCACACACCCGTACAGATCCAAATGTACTCAGATGTACCACGTCCGTGTGTGCTTTATACGTACCTCTACCTTGTAGTAACTGTCGACTGCACATCCCGATTAGGACATGAACTGTACTGTACTGTACAGCTCGGTAAGTGGCTTGAGCACTCAAGCACTCAAACGGAACGCCTGGCTTGGCAAGCGATTGCCAATTGCCATCGATACAACTATGTACCCAGAAACGCCTGTGCAATTGCCGAATTTGGCAAATCAACACTTTTTGGGGAGTCGGAACTGCTGACACTTTCAAATCTGGAGCTTATATTTTGTAATTCTGGTTAATTTAAGAGACTCTCTTGGTTATTCAAATGCGCAAATGAAATATAGCCACGAACACTGGCGTCTCGTTTATAAGCATTGCAATATACACAGCGATTAGTCGTTATGAACAGGCATTCGATAATATGAGTGAGGAAAGTGAAAAAATTAATTTATTGTTAAAAAATCGTTGTGGCCTGTTCCAAGTGAAAGCATGGTTGAGCAGGCCAAAAAACATGGTGGCTTCAAACCCCCGTGAGGTTACCCAGGAAATGCCTTCAGACTCCAGTGAGCGAGGTGGCCGAAGATCGCCTGATGAAGGATACAATTAAATAATGCCGTTAATTATCTTCCAAAGGAGTGTTTTGATTAACCCAAACACCCAATTTTCACTCTTGCACTTCCTTGGAGTTTTCTAAGTATGCTTGCAAAGTTTCAGGCTGCTAGGTTTTTTTTTTTTTAATAGTTTTGGAGTTATGGAAGTCACACACACACACACACACACACACACACACACACACACACACACACACACACACATCTCCTTTTAGTAATAGATGCACTGGGAAGAGAGTTTCTGCTATATTTACATACTTGATTAGCATATGGCCCCTTTACCTTGGAATTTAGGTTCGTTTCAGGAGATTGTAGTTCATGAGGGATCAAAGTTTGAGAATGCAACAGGTAGATAGATGATTTGAGAATTGTTCTACAATGGTTAGCAACTGGAAGATGTTCATTCTCTTGAACTTCTCATCTTCACCATCAGCCATGACCTCTCCTGGGCCGAACAAATCGCAAAGCTGGTCTCTGGGTATCCTCTGTCTTTCCGTTAAGTGATTCCTTGAAAAATCAACCACTCGTAGCGTAAAAGGCTTTTGCCCATAGCTCAATGGATTACTGCTGTCCCCTATCCTGTGGATTGCCCAGCATCACATCTCTTTCTCTCTCTCTCTCTCTCTCTCTCTCTCTCATAATCCTTGGAATCTATAGTTCCTTCATTATTGGCATCTCCCGCAACGAGGCTGAAGGACAAGACCTGTTGTTCTCACATTGCAGAGAAGTCGATGGCCTCTCTCTTTTATTATTATTTTTTGAATAGCTTCTTCTTCGGTCTATCTCCTCATGCTCTCAGCCCTCCAACCCCCATCCACCCTCACCTTTCCTCCCCCAGCAACTACAGAATCCACTCATTCTTACAGTAACCCCCTCTGAGTTAGATTCCCAAAATGCAGGTTAACTGGACACTTCCACTCTTTTGTTCCTTTTCCCCCATTTGTTCCTTTTCCTTTCGCTGTTCAACCCCACTCTTCCCTACAGGCCTTCAATCCCATATCATGCTTGGTGCATCACTATCCCACATCATGCCCCGTTGCTACCCAGTACCCACATTTGTTTTTTCTAACCTAACTCAATCCTCATCTTGTGAGTTGCTGTGTTTCTTCCCTTCCTCCGTCTCGTCTTTTCCTGTTCATTTCCTTGCTTATTTTGTCAACCCATTTCCCTTTCCCCACTGCCCCAGTGTGCGGTTGTTGCCCCATTCACCATCTGTCACTCCACTCTTCAATGAGCGTCAATATTCTATTGAAGAGCGATAAATGGTATCCATATTATCTTCTTTAATGATTTTTTTTTGTTAACATCGATTAAACTTTATGGAGGAGCTTGCTGATGTTGCGAATGTGGTAGAAGTGGTAGCTTTTTGTATGGTACTTCAATAAGCTTTTCATGGCTTTGTATGACCATGCACTTTTGTCTTTGGGCGAAAGTGCTTACGTTTATCTTTGTCCTAATAATTGGATTTTTAAAAATAATCTTTTGTTAAAAAAAGGGGCTTCTCAATAGAGAAAGGGCAACTGAGCTTGGTGATCCTACATTTTGGTTTTTAGGGCCAATGTGCAGCGTGCTTGTTTTGAGAAGCTCGACATGGCCCTGTATTTTCTTGCCTTCATGCTGAACTTCTTGTGCTTCGGTTAGTTAGTTTTTTTAGCATTGAAGATTGAACTGAGATTCATTGAGGAGCTTATACATAAATTGCATGCAGTATTGGACAAAAACAATAGTTTTGTCAGTGTACTTTTACATGAATTACAAAGACATTAGTAGACAATTCATCAATGTGTGTGCCGTCCTTCAGATCGACATTAAACTGGGCGTTCCATCTGCTGGCATTAGTTTATGCATGCCAAAGATCCCACGGTGTAATCACGAAGAGTAGGTGAGCTCTCGCTCGCACCCTTGAAAAAATAGTATAAATTCCTGTCCAAATTGGCTTCAAACAAAAGTCAGGCATGGCGAGCAAGCTTCGAATGACCTGGGCCAAAAACTTTCCCCAGCCGACCCACAATAAAGTTGGAATCATCTGGGCTGTTATATTTGTTAATGAAGTGTAGTTTGCTCATCCATCCATCCATTGAGACCATACTCTGTGCAGAGCATCAGTTAGGGCACAATCCTGGATGGGTCACCACTCCAACACAGGATACTCAAATGACTCAATCATCCCAACAAGCTGGTACTCATTTTGCCAACTTCAGAAGGATGACAGGCTGAGTCAACCCCACATGGTATTAATTGAACAGCCAAGCAGGATTTGAACTCAGGACCTTAGGATGTTTGCTCAAGAAATGCTTCTTATTGAAGAGTTAATCATCACAGGCAGTCTGAACAAATTCCAAATCCCTTCCCTGACGACAACTGGGAAGGCAAAGGCAAACTTCCCAGTGTAATCCTTGTCAAGGGGAAGTTTTGGCAGCACTGAACTTGCCTTCAGGCAGAACACCATAACAACAAGAATAAAGTAGACGATGTGCCATGTACTATATGGAATTTGAACCTGGATTCCATCCATCATGAATGGGGTCCATATGGGAACACCAACAGACTAACCCAAAGTTTAACAATATGTTCCATAAATACATTCAGCAACAGGTGTTATCTTTTTGTTACCATTTCTGAATTTCTTAAGAAGTTCTTATTATCCTCTTCTGTATGAAATGCCTGGAAAATACAATAATTAACACAATGAACAACTTGTAACCATGACGACACAAATCAATTTTATATTCCAATAGTTTGGTCTCGTATACAAATCGCATCTCGTTTCGCTGTCTGGCCTACTCTCTGTGCTCGGTGTGTCTACACTGCTCTCTGCTGTTGAGTTTTCCTCATTACCTGGATAAACTCCACCTGTGATATGTTGTCAGTCTTTTCTGCAGAAGACGGTAGGGATGATCACAGAGACGTTTTTTTTTTTTCATGTGATCTAACTTCTTGGAATGGCAGACAAGAACCAGATAGCACAGCATTATCCATTAAACACTGGTCACAAAAAGGTTTAACATGGTTATTGAATGCACAAATTGATTTAAGAAAGATGCAGGACTATCACATGATAGTGTGTGTAAGTGACAAAAGAAAATGATGTTTAAGAGCAATTGATCAGAAAGAGAAACTAAAAACCTTGCAGTCTTTATCTTGATTTTATCATTCATCTTCCTGCTGCTATGCAGAATAAGGAATAGAAACCTGAGCTGTTGCTCTGCAGAATAAGGCTTGAACAACAGCTCTACAGGACAGCTGAATAGACTGGTCCAAACATTATAGCAGTGAGAACGGCACTCGGTAGAGCGCATACCTCTGCCAGGCTGAACAGTTGACATTTTGTAGCCCACTGATAGGCCGGATCTGCATCTAAACCTTAACCAAGAATGAGCTTGTTCTTGTTACCAACCCAACTCACTCACCAAGTTTCGTCCGAATCCGTCCACAGCTTTTTGAGATATTGTGCTATATAGGTGTGAGCCAACTCGTCTGGTCACAAATTTGTTTCCTGTTTGGAATCGTTTTCAATTTTGTTTGATTGCCGGACAGGAAGAGTTAAAGAATTATCTCACTGCTCTCTCTGTGCATGTGTGATTGGGACAAATTAAAAGCCAAAGTCCGTTAAAATGAAAGACTTGTCTTCCTATCCATGTTTCCGATTCGTGTTCAAAATATAACATTTGATTTAAATCAGTTGTTCCTCGATCATAAACTGATACGATGGATGGAAATGAACCAATTGCTTAAACTTGCTTTTACGTGCGCGGGGTAAAAATGGTCGTTTAGCTCATCGTACGTGCATCACAAAACTGTGTACTGCTCTCAAGATGCGCCATCTCTTGGAGATCACCTAATGGAAATACAATTTCAGGTGATGCAATATATTAGTCACTAAATCTATCCAGGCCTGGTGTTGGCTTAATGGCTGGAGTGGTGGGCTTGGAATCGGAGGCTCCTGGGTTCAAATCCACCCTTGGCTGTTGAATTAATACCAGGTGGGGTTGACTCTGCCTGTCATCCTTACAAGGTCAGCAAAAATGAGTGCCAGCTTGCTGGTATCCCGTGTCGGAGTGGCGACCCATCCAGGACTGTGCCCAATAGCCAAGGAGACTGCGTAGGCAGCACCAACGCTCTGCACGGAGTGTGGTCCCAATGGATGGATGGAAATCGATCCACAGACAAACTCATTATAAATACACAAAGAATGCTTACCATCAAATTCCGTGGGAGATTAAAGGAAATACACTGGCAGAGATTTTAATTCATTCCACTCAATCCTCTTGGAACTACTTGGCTTTGTAATCAGGTTCTCTCCGGCTCAATCGAGTTGAACCTCAGTTTCGTTGAGATGTTACATAATCGGGCGTTTATTTTAAATTTGGATTAATTGATCCGTTGAGGCTTTTTCCCCCCATTTTGGTGATAGAACATCACAACGACAGTAAATTGTATTGTACTGATGTGTGACCGAGCCCGGTGCACATGGAGCAATTTATATTGGTATTTGGGTAATGGATCGGGTTTCTACAAACAAATAATTGTACAAAGCTTTGAGGATGTAACACCGAGGGCAGGTGATTTTTCTTAATTTATTTATTGCAATGAAAGTACAGAACGCAAAGTGTGTAGCTGTTAATGTGTGTGTGTGTGTTATTTGGGTTATCTATTTGGTGTTCCCAAAATACACCCCCCCCCCCACCCTCGGCAGTTCAATTTAAATTATTTGGCTTAATTTCATGAATTTGGAACATTCTGGACTCAAGGCCTGTTTGGGGAAAGTTTCAATGATCCCATATTGAACTGTGTGAATATGTTAAAAAAAATAAACAAAAAAAACACAACTGTGATAAACCGCATTCACTCACGTTTCATTCATTTTGGAAGAGAAAGTCTATGGACATGACAGGGACTTTCAGGTCTTTACACGACAGGGACTTTCAGGAAGGAAAGCAGGGAATTTGAAGGATGTGGATTTGGGGTGGATTAGCGGGAGTAGAAAAGATTGTGGTTTTCTATGGGGAAAGACAAGACATGGTGGTGAACAGCTGTTTTGAGGACCTGGAGGGAAGAGTGGAATTGAAGAGAGTGTGGGAGTTTGTTCCAATGGTGGGGAAAAAAAAGAGGAATGAAAGAGTGAAGGTGAACAGCGATTCTTGATTTTGGTAGTTTTACAAGAAGGGAGTTGCTGGTGGACCTTGAGCACCCTGCGGAAATATGGGGGGGCAGGCCAGAGAGGAGACGGTAGAAGACAGAAAGACCACCGACTTGCCTATGCTGAGAGAGTGAGAGGCCCAAAGACTCAGCCTCATCGTGGGAGATACCAATGATCCTAAATGCCTTGGTTTCCACAGCATGAACCTGAGAAATGGGAGAGGCGGGAGAGCCGTACTTCATCAGGCTGTGGACGAAAGCTTTGTGTGTGGTCAGGAGCTCAGGTGTGCCAATGAAGGACTTTGCACAACAGAGGATGCCCAGTTGGCGACTGGCTTTGGAGGCCAGCTTGGAAATGTGGCTTTCCGAGGAAAGATCGTGGCAGATAGTGAGACCCAAAAGCTTGAAAGAAAGGACTTCTTCAAGAGAATTATTGAGAAAGTAGATGGGGGGGAGGGTCCAGACAGTCCTTTCGGAGAGACATAGTGAGAGTGTGAGACACTGTCGAGGATTTGATTTTATGACACGGTTGAGGATTTGATTTTATGACACGGTTGAGGATTTGATTTTATGCACGCTAATAAAACATCAATAAAATATCTCAGCTATATATCCCTATCTATAAAGTTATATCTTTATTTTTCTGGAAATCCAGGGCAGATAAATTGCCAAAATATCTTCTTTTGGTTTCATTGAGTGATGTAAACTCATTAGCCATGGACACCAAGTCAACATGAGCATCGGTATACGTTCTTTGTGGCCACAAAACAAAGAAACGGCCGTCAGATGATCAAGCCAATTCTCAAACTCTCCACTGATGTGGCACAAATTTGATTAAACAAGAGAAGAGAGAAAGTAAAGAAATGATATCGGGGAAAGAAAGAGAGGTTTTATTGTCTGCCGGTGTATACTTGGAAGATATACAGTGCCGAACTTGACCCTATCGCTTAGACATTACATATATCTACTTGCCATTATCCATCCTCCTTCTTACGTATGGCCAATATGGATTGCGCTAAAGCTTAATGTCCAGGTTCTGCAGCCATGTGGCTGCCTCAGGGGTGAGTTGGTGGAGAGCTAAAAGTCCTCCCGATAACTTCCGCAAGGGACAGTGCGAGGTGATGTGCTCCATCGTCTGAACTCCTCCACAGTCACATAGTGCATCTGGCCTCATCCTCCATCAGTTGAGGGTCCTACCATAAGGACCCTGTCCAGTGCGGAACCTGTTGCATTGCTGACGTGGGAATGTGAAACTGGGTGGAAGAATGGTTGGATTATGTACAATATGTTTATTAGGAGCTGTGGCACCCTCCCAGCTGGCCCTCCACAAGTCATCTTCACTTTGATGGGCTCCAGTAAGGATCTCGGCGCAGTTCCATAGTGGTTTTCAGGACTTGAGGCGACAGCGCGGATGTTCAGTGAGAAGACGGCGGGCTGGAAATTTGGTTGCCAAAATGTGGCTGAAGTATCAGAATGATAGCATATCCATACGCATGGCTGGTGGAGCAATGCTGCAGAGGAGAGGAAGCCACTCAGTGTTTGTTGGCTTGAGGATTCCAGACACTGGTCTCATCACAGTGTCTAACTGTACGTCGATGGCCTTCCTATGGGCGCTCGCTGAACAGACTGGCACGCAATACTCTTCCGTCGAGTATATGAGAGCGAGCGTTGCAATGCGTAAGGTGTTAAAGCTAGCTCCCCATGGTGTTCCGGCTTGGACAGGTGGTATATCCTCGATCTTGGATTCAGCTTCTTTGGTGAAAGCGGTCCAATCCATCCCAAATCTACCAAATCTACATACAAATGGCACTGCTTTCAGGTTAAACGAAAATATGGCAATATGAACAGATCAAGGGAAGGGATGGTGATGCTATCATATCAAGGGATGGAATGGTGTGCATAGAATACTGGTGACATTTTGCCCAAAAAGGTGAGGGGGAGGGGGGTGACGAAATCCCTCCATAGCCTATCCTATCCCCGGTTCTGCAACACTCCTCCAACCCCGGTTGGGGCCCTGTGGTGGAAAAGAACTCGATTTTCCACACGATGGATCAGCAACCAAAAGAGAATCTTTAATTTCGTATATACGGAGCAAGAACATTCAATGATTCACTGAAACATTTGAATGAACTTCACAAACTAGAATCCCGAAGTAATCCCTCTTATACTCATTTGACATCCAAAAAATGAGAGGGTGAGGCATTTGGCAATTCAACCACGGGAAGAGCAGATAGGCACTGGGCAAAAGAACTCAGAACTACAATACGTGGCCACTTTGGGTCGGAGGGAAAGAATAACATGCTCATGACAAAAGTTTGCAGTGTTAACAACCAGGTCACTCTGTTTCTTTGCAGTGAACAAGACCTTTTTTATAGTAAGATATTCCTTTTATCAATGTGTAGGTCAAAAGACTGTTGGGAAAAGGGAAACATTACTGACAGCCCTTTCGACCATTGTACAAAAATTAAATTTATAAAGTACCAGCAACAATTCAACAAGTGAATATAATTGAGAATACATGAATATCATTATTTTTCTTCCACAGCCCCCAACCCTCCTCTTCTATCCCCTGTTCTGCAACCATCGGTGTAATTGGTGAAAGTTGGTTCTTTGTTCTTGCATATGGCAGCTTGGCTGCTGGGTAGCTATCATTTCTTGGAAGCGCGGCTGTGCCGATGATGCTGTGCCCTCTACCAGTACACTGGTACTCATTTTGCCGACCTTGGAATGATGCCAGGCTGAGTCAACCCCACCTGGTGTTAATTTAGCCACCAACAGGGCTCAAACTCAGGACCCTCGGATCCTAAGCCAGGCACTCCAGCCGCGAAGCCAATACCAGGCTTGCAAAAGTTGGTGGTCACTTGCAATTGCGACAAAGTTTCCTGTATTCGATTTTTGGACTACATTCTTTAGTACCGATCGTGTACAGCCTTTTGGCTGCTGGTTGCATCATTGGTTAGGGGCACGGCTATGCCGCTGATGCAGTGCTCCTGTTACCAGTACACTGATGCTCATTTCACCAACTTCAGAAGGATGACAGGCTGAATCAACCCCCTGGTGTTAATTCAGCGGCCAACAGGGCTCGAACTCAGGACCCTAGTATCCCAAGCCACCACCCGAACTGCAAAGCCAATGCCAGGCTTCTACATTCTTTAGTGAGACCAAGAATATCTTGATAAGCAGATCTGATCTGATCTAATATTAGTGGGTAGATAATTAAGAGCTCTGCTGCAGAAGTTAGAGACCAGGAATGGACGCATGATGGCAAGACAGCTGACCCTTCAGTCAGTACTCTGACAAATAATTGGGAATTTTAACTCTTGCTTCGATTCCAGGACATTTTAATGTCCATATGGTAGTCATTACATGCCTTTCATCCTGTTGGATAATGACATGGTCCATGCTTCAGTGCCTCCTGCTGGCACAGCAACTAAGAGCAATATTGGTCCAAAGTAGTTCTACAAGGAATGGAAGTCATAAGAACGGACAAGTCCCTAATATCCCATTGAAGTTTTATTCCTGCCATCATTGACAGGCTCAGTAAGGTAATGATGAAAAGACATCCTTATGCTGTTTGTTGAGCCTGTGATATTGAGGGCTCAAGACATGACCGCATGAACCTCGGGTCTCCCTCTCCCATCCACCTGACAGGCGGCTCGCCAAGTCCACACTTTTGCTCATCCCGCTGTTTGGTGCTCACTACATCATCTTCGCCTTCTTTCCAGATGAGCTGAATGATGTTGCCATGAACGTCCGCATGTACTTTGAGCTTGCGCTCGGGTCATTCCAGGTGAGGTGGTGTGCAGCACAGCTGGACAGCAGGGAAAGAGTTGAGGTTTGAGCAATAGAAAAGTTTGGCAGTTGTGTGAAATGAAATAGCTCAATTTTCAAATCATTGAATGTCATTCCACACAATTAAACTTATCATTTTCAGGTGAAATGCTTATAAAAGTAAATAAAAGATGTTTTCCCTTTGTTGCAGGGTTTCGTCGTGGCGGTCCTTTACTGCTTCCTGAATGGTGAGGTAAGAGGAATTCAGAATGTTTTGTGCTGTCACCACCAGGTTTTCAATTTTCATTGCAAAGGAATATTTATGTATGAGGTTGTAGTCACAAAAAGCAATGGGGTGATGTTGCCAGAATTTTATAGACAAAGATATTGTAAAACAGAATTGTTGAAAGTACGTGGCCTCAACTCTGCCCACTACCCCCTTCTGATGTGTGTTTTCTTCTGACTTGTTAGAGCCAGTTAAAATCCTATTGTTGTTCATCAAGTCCAAATTTTACAACTACTCTCGGCACCTATAGAGACCATGCACAAAGAATGGTGACATTTTTGACCCCGACCCCTCACCACGCTCCTCTTTCTGCCTTTCGTCTCTCCACCCCTGACTCCAATATACCCGCCGGTCTTCTTTCCTTTTTATTCCCCTCCTCCCTCTGCCGAGTATTTTTCCCCTCTTTTCTCTTCTTTCCTTCCTGTTTTGAATTCCCATTCTATGAACCCCCTTCCCCTATCTGTGTGTAATATGTAAATGGCCTCACATGTAGAACACACTTCTTAAACCCGACCCAATCCTGATTTCCTCTCCGGACCCTCAAACATCTTGTATGCCATCCCTTGTTTGTTCCAATTCATTCTGGATTTTCGTGCTAATCCGTGGTTCGTTTAACCACCCATGCCTCACATTCCCATCGATTGCATCCATGTCTACATGTTTCGCCTCTATCAGGAGTTTTGACCAATTAATACATTTCAAAACAAAATAGCTACACTCCAGACGATACACATTCACTTCTGTTGGCTTATTATGATATATTGTTGAAAACAATGAAAAATGCGGTAAATATTGACTTCTCGATGCTTTTACCCAAAGGTCCAAACAGAACTGAAGAAGCGGTGGTTGTACTGGAGATCCTGCCATCAACAGGTGAAGCACTCGCAGGTGGCTCGGAACTCATGCTGCAGTGAAGGTGTCAACGGTCTTACCCAACTCTCCATCATTGGAAAGGAGAGCCCAAAAGGAAGCCCTAAAGACATGCAAATCCCTAACTTTCAGGACGACTCTGTGTACATCTGAGAATCTTGACTACGGTACGACGTTTGTTCTACTGTGCACAGTTCTGCTGCTTTCATCTCTCTTCACCGATGACGTCCACGAATCACCCCTGGGACCTGCAGACCAGTTGTAATAAGTCGGGTCGGACGTGACCATAGAGGGTTTGGTTGACCTTCTGGAAAGTGCAATAGGACCAATGATAGTCAGCTGTTAAAACACAAGTAGTGTTGTCACATGTTTTGCAGTTGATGTTTTGTGAAACAGCAGCTCATGGTCCCCATTTTTGAAGTATGATGGTTATTTAAACACATTTTGTAGTCATTCCAGTGAAAGCTGTTTTTAGCATCAGGTTTTTCACATTGTGCTCATTTGTGGATATTGCTTCATTGAAGTCTTCAGTTAAACATACAGTTCCATTTTGCAACTAATCACTTGTGGATGTTGAGGATAATACAATCAGAGATACCCATACCATTGTTATCTTACAATAACTCATCTTCCGTCCGTCTGTCTATTTCCTGGTACCGCAAAAACTGCTGAACTGATCGCAACCATTTTTGGGGTGTGTAATCCTGGTACCCCTTTGAGTAAAATAGGCATAAACATAATAACATGACCCCCTTGAAAGCTCCCGTAGGGAGCGGGTGCTTCCAGTTAATAAAATTAGGCTTTTGGGCGAGACTGAAAAATTAAAAACTCCTAAAAAAAAAAAAAAAACCTTTCCTGCTCTGCAGGATAACGGCCAAACAATGATGTAGTTGACCTGAATGGTGCCAAAAGACATATTAAGATACAACTATCATGTGGCGGGCTTTGGATCCGAGGGTCCTGAGTTCAAATCCTACTCAGCTGCTGAATTAATCCCGGGTGGGGTTAACTCGGCCTGTCATCCTTCCGAGGTCAGCAAAATGAGTGCCAGCATGCTGGTATCCTGTATCGGAGTGGCGACCCTTCCAGGATTGTGCCCAATAGCCAAGGAAACTACTTAGGCAGCACCAACGCTCTGCATCGAGTATGGTCCCAATCTCCTATCACGGGCGACAAGCTGTACCAACCTTCAAACTTTGATTAGCAGACTGGAACCATTGAATCTCTTCATTCCCACATATATTAGGTTTTATGAAGAAAAGTAAATCACAAAGGTCCTAAGTTTTATCTGTGCATATTTTGATGGGTGGATAGGCATATATTTGGGGGCAATCGGTTTGTTTAAATATTAATGCTAAAAGTGCACTGACGTTCAAGAAGTGTGCATTAAAAACAAAAACTTTGTCCCTGTTTCGATCACTTTTTGATCTATGATATTGTTGCGTCAGAGCGGTCCGTTAACACGGTCACTCTGAATAAGAAGTCTTATAAATACCTCCTTGTATCCCGAAATGGTGTTTATGGTTACTGAGTTCTAAATTATTAGGATTTCCCCAAGGTTCACCC
>NC_140964.1:2070232-2085232 GCF_056783735.1 Eptatretus burgeri | reverse complement strand
CATCTCTCATCTCTCATCTCTCTCATCTCTCACCTCTCCTCTCTCTCTCTCTCTCTCTCTCTCTCTCTCTCTCTCTCTCTCTCTCTCTCTCTCTCTCTCTCTCTCTCTCTCTCTCTCTCTCTCTCTCTCTCTCTCTCTCTCTCTCTCTCCCCACCTCTCCCTCTCCCCACCCCCACCTCTCCCTCTCCCCCACCCCCACCTCTCCCTCTCCCCCACCCCCCCACCTCTCCCTCTCCCCCACCCCCACCTCTCTCCCTCTCCCCCACCCCCACCTCTCCCTCTCCCCCCACCTCTTTCTCTCTGCCCCACCCTCTCCCTCTCCCCCACCCTCTCCCTCTCCCCCACCCCCTCCCTCTCCCCCACCCCCTCCCTCTCCCCACCCCTCTCTCTCTCTCTCTCTCTCTCTCTCTCTCTCCCCCCCTGCTGGCCGTTGGTACGTTGTGTGTACTGTTATGGCGGGTGCTTGCTTTGCGTCGTGAGTACCTGTCCTCCGTTGTGCTGGTTTTTTTTTTGTTTCCACACTCCTCATTTCATTCCTCGATGTTCGTGTTATGTTTGTGGGTTGTTTTTCCCTCTGTGTTCGTGTTATGTTTGTGGGTTGTTCCCTGTGTTTCCCCCCTGTGTTTGTGTTATGTTTGTGGGTTGTTCCCCGTGTTTCCCCTCTGTGTTTGTGGGTTGTTCCCCGTGTTATGTTTGTGGGTTGTTCCCCGTGTTTCCCCTCTGTGTTCGTGTTGTGTTTGTGGGTTGTTCCCCGTGTTTCCCCTCTGTGTTCGTGTTGTGTTTGTGGGTTGTTCCCCGTGTTTCCCCTCTGTGTTCGTGTTGTGTTTGTGGGTTGTTCCCTGTGTTTCCCCCCTGTGTTCGTGTTATGTTTGTGGGTTGTTCCCCGTGTTTCCCCTCTGTGTTCGTGTTGTGTTTGTGGGTTGTTCCCCGTGTTTCCCCTCTGTGTTCGTGTTATGTTTGTGGGTTTTTCCCCTTGTTTCCCCTCTGTATGCGTGTTATGTTTGTGGGTTGTTCCCATGTTTCCCCTCTGTGTTCATGTTATGTTTGTGGGTTGTTCCCCGTGTTTCCTGAAATGAGAGCGAGAGATGAACCTTCAGAGTTTAGGCTTTATTCCATTTGATTGGAGCCGCTTCTGTGGGCACACCGGGGAATACAGGTTCAGCTAGGAGTACATAAGCAGTAACGTATACATGTGCAGTTAACCATTGCAGACAATCCGCGTAAGCACGGAGTTCGATATAATCTCCATTCTCACCAGTCAATGAGCACCTTCAGTTAACGAGCATCAAGTGGACAGCCGATGTCAATAGCAATGCCCCGGGGACAATCACTCGTGCCGCAGAGACCTCCCCTTATACGCGAGACGCACAACATGTGATCCCGCGTCATGTCCCTCAATTCACGTTAATTCACCACATTCTCCTCACCTTTAAAATGTAACTAGGGGCCCATCTTACACACCATGATTGCTTTAGCACTATAGGAGTATACATTTCAAGCAACGCGGACTAATAGATCTACAGAAGCATACATGCCAAGCAGTGATTATTTTGAGTTGTAGGAGCATGGAAATGAGCATCGATATATGATATAATGGGCATATAGGAGCATGAGCAGCGAGAATGCCGATAATCCCCTTTACAGATTGAGTCGTCGAGGGGCCTTATTCGTCGACCTCTCCGGGAGTAAACGGCAGTTTCACTTGAGGGAGACTCCCGATCCTCTTGGTGAGCCTCGACTTGTGCCGGGGATGACTCGATCGCTCTCGGTGGAACGCGGCAGCCCCGTCGCCTGGCGGAGTTCCTGGGGGGAAATGTCAGAAGGAGGAGTGCCAGAAGGTGGTGTACCGGCGGGAGGAGTACCTGAGGGAGCCAGATGGCGAACCGACACAGTGGTCTCCCTGCCATCCGGGAGCCTGACATGAGCATACTCTGGATTAGTGTCAATGAGTTCGACCCCCTCCACCAGCGGTTCATACTTGCTTTGTCGTACCGGGCGTTTCATGAACACTGTACCGGGGTGGGTCAGCCAGTTGGGCACCGTTTGACCGTCAACATAACGTCGTTGGTGAGTAAACATTCGTTCGTGAGGAGTGGCATTTGTGGACGTGCAGAGCAAAGAGCGTATGGAATTCAGAGCGTCGGGAAGAGTAACCTCCCATCGCTCGGGGCCCAGTCCTCTCGATTTCAGCGCCAGAGTTACGGTTTTCCAAATAACTCCATTATACCGTTCCACCTGCCCGTTTCCCTGTGGGTTGTAACCCGTCGTTCGACTAGTAGCTATGCCGTGCTCTAATAGGAATTGTTTTAGCCCGGCCGACATGAAACACGGCCCTCTGTCTGAATGTATGTACGAAGGTCTCCCAAACATAGCGAAGAGGTCAGAGAGACATTTTACGACAGTGCCCGAGGTCATATCCGAGCACGGAAACGCGAAAGGGAACCTTGAATATTCATCAACAACGGTGAATATGTATCTGTTGTCTGTTTCGGTCGGTAGGGGCCCTTTGAAGTCGATGTTTAGTCTCTCGAAGGGGGAAGTAGCCTTGATCAGTCTGCCAGATGCCGCGCCATAGAATCTGGGTTTTAGTTCAGCACAAACAGGGCATGAAGCATTCATTTGTTTAATATCTTCAACAGAATAGGGAAGATTTTGTCTGCGTACGAAATGTGCCATCCTGGTTACCCCTGGGTGGCACAGAGACACATGGAGGTCTTGCAAAGCCTGACTGATTGTTGCCGAACTGTAGACCCGGGAGAAGGTATCTGCAGCAGGGTTTTCTTTCCCGGGCCGGTAAACAATGTCGTATCTGTAGCAAGCTAGGTCTATCCGCCATCTCATAATTTTTTCATTCTTAATTTTCCCGTTATTTTTCCCATCAAACATGAAAGCCACGGATCGTTGGTCCGTAACGAGCGTGAAGTGGTTTCCCAGTAAATAATGTCTCCATTTCCGCAGCGCTTCAACGATGGCGTACGCTTCCTTCTCTATCGCTGAGTGTCTCTGCTCGCTTCTAGAGAGAGTTCTCGAGAAGAACGCGACCGGCCGCCCAGACTGATTAAGTGTGGCAGCTATGGCGTGATCTGAAGCGTCGGTTTCCACCACAAAGGGCACCGAGCTATCGATCGATAAAACCACGGACTTACTGATATCATCCTTGAGATTGTGGAAAGCTCTTACGACAGCGGCATCTGGCGGAAAGTTTTTGCAATGCACTAGGGGATGTATTTTCTCGGAGTATTGCGAAATCCATCTCGCATAGTAAGCGAACATCCCGATCACCCGGCGCATTGTTTGCAAGTCCTGAGGTGGTGGAAGCTCACGGAGCGGGCGCAATCGCTCAGGATCAGGCTTAATTGTGCCGTCGGCTATTGTGTAGCCGAGAAGGTCAATTGACCTTGCCGAGAATACGCATTTCTCGTAGTTGAGAGTCAGATTATATTTTCTAGCAATGCTCAAGAATCTGTCCAGATTCCTATCATGTTCCCTCTGATCCCTACCGCACACTGTGACATTATCCACGTAAACAAAAGTGTCTTCGAGGTTTTCATCTGAGATGATGTCGTCCATAACCCGTTGGAAGCAAGCTACTCCATTCGTGACACCGAATGGTATCCTTCTGAACTGGTAGAGGCGGCGCCCTGCCTGGAATGCAGTGTAAGGTTTGTCTTCCTCTCGGATGGGAATTTGATGATAGGCGCTTCGCAAGTCGATGGTACTGAATACCTTATAATTGGCCACGCGTTCGACCATCTCATCTATGCGCGGCAGGGGGTAGGCGTCGAGTTGGGTGAAGCGATTGACCGTTTGGGAATAATCGACAACCATCCGTTTCTTATGGTTCTGACTGCTGGTTACTAACACCTGTGCGCGCCATGGCGAATCGCTCGGTTCTATAATTCCCTCCTCCAGTAATCGCTTGGTTTCCGAAGTGATGAAATTCATGTCAGCAGTGGTATATCGCCGCGATTTGATCGCTATCGGTTTGCAGACCGGCGACAAGTTAGCGAACAGCTGGGGGGACGTCACCTCCGCGGTGGTCAACGCATTTAAAATTAGACGAGGCTTGCATCCTCCAAAGGGTATTTCGACGCTCGTGTGCTGCTTGAGGACATTATGACCCAGAATTACGTCTGCGCACAAATCACGAAGCACCAGCACCTTTACATCCCGATGCGTGTACCCTTTTACGTCCAATTCAACATTGCAGTACCCTCGTACGCGGGATTGTAGTGAGGTGGCGGCCATGCATACCGTATTGTCAGTCGGGTGGATTACCCATTTCCTGCCCTTCACTAGCGAGCTGTTGACGAAACTTTCAGAGCTACCGGTATCAATCAGTGCCTCAGCCATATGCCCGTTAATTCGTACGTTGATGATAGCCTTGGATAGATTCCCCGGGGAGGCTGCAGTCAATTTATTTTGCGAGTAGAGAGCCGCAGAAGTGGGTTTATTTCTCCTTAGAGTAGATTTACATACCCTGGCATAATGCCCTTTCTTGTCGCAATTCATGCATGTGGCATCTCTGGCGGTCCATTTTTGACGAGGATGCCTTTTGTACCCACAAAAGAAGCATTTACCAACCGGAGCAGTTGCTGAGGAGTTTGACGAGGCCTGGGTATCCGGCTCCTCGGGTGTTTCTCCATCCCCTATGTCTGGCTGTGTCTGTGCCAGTGGGGTTCCTTGGGTTCCCATCGTAGCAGCGTTCATGAGCAGCATCGGTGTCCCAAATGACTCAGATTGCTGCTGAGCCGTATCCATCGCTCGAGCCTGATCGACTACCTTGTCAAGAGTGGGTTGCGCTTTCTCTAGTAAGCGTTGCCGTATGTGGGCTGATCTGAGTCCTTTGATGAATGCCTCCCGGGTCGCTTCCTTTCGGTGTTCCTCGGCGCTTACCGCCCGGAAGCTGCCGTCTTTTCCCAGCTGATTCAGAGCTTGCAGGAACTGATCGATTGTCTCCCCGGCTGCTTGCTTGCGTGTGTTGAGAAGATGTCGTATGTATACCTCGTTCTTGGGCTTCACGTAGAGCGCTTGCAGCACCTCGATCGCTGCTTCGTAAGTGTCGCACCCCGAGAAGAGCCTGTACACGCTGGGCGAGACATGATTCACGAGAGCGGCAAATTTGTCAGCTCCCTCCGCGATGATGGTCAGATAGTGTGAGAAGGAACAGAACCAATGTGACCATTTCATTTCTGCGTCAGTCGCGTTCGGGTCTGCGTCGAACCTCTCTGGTTTGTAGATCTTGTCCATCTTTGGTTGAGAGAGCCGAGAAAATCAAATGGAATAAATTGAAATGAGAGCGAGAGATGAACCTTCAGAGTTTAGGCTTTATTCCATTTGATTGGAGCCGCTTCTGCGGGCACACCGGGGAATACAGGTTCAGTTAGGAGTACATAAGCAGTAACGTATACATGTGCAATTAATCATCGCAGACAATCCGCGTAAGCACGGAGTTCGATATAATCTCCATTCTCACCAGTCAATGAGCGCCTTCAGTTAACGAGCATCAAGTGGACAGCCGATGTCAATAGCAATGCCCCGGGGACAATCACCCCGTGCCGCAGAGACCTCCCCTTATACGCGAGACGCACAACATGTGATCCCGCGTCATGTCCCTCAATTCACGACAATTCACCACATTTCCCCTCTGTGTTTGTGGTGTGTTTGTGGGTTGTTCCCGTGTTTCCCCTCTGTGTTCATGTTATGTTTGTGGGTTGTTCCCCATGTTTCCCCTCTGTGTTCATGTTATGTTTGTGGGTTGTTCCCCGTGTTTCCCCTCTGTGTTCGTGGTGTGTTTGTGGGTTGTTCCCCTTGTTTCCCCTCTGTGTTCGTGTTATGTTCGTGGGTTGTTCCCCGTGTTTCCCCCCTGTGTTCTTCGTGTTATGTTTGTGGGTTGTTCCCCGTGTTTCCCCTCTGTGTTCGTGGTGTGTTTGTGGTTTGTTCCCCTTGTTTCCCCTCTGTGTTCGTGTTATGTTTGTGGGTTGTTCCCCGTGTTCCCCCCCTGTGTTCTTCGTGTTATGTTTGTGGGTTGTTCCCCGTGTTTCCCCCCTGTGTTCGTGTTATGTTTGTGGGTTGTTCCCCGTGTTTCCCCTCTGTGTTCGTGTTGTGTTTGTCGGTTGTTCCCCGTGTTTCCCCTCTGTGTTCGTGTTATGTTTGTGGGTTGTTCCCCGTGTTTCCCCTCTGTGTTCGTGTTATGTTTGTGTCTTGTTCCCCGTGTTTCCCCTCTGTGTTCGTGTTGTGTTTGTGGGTTGTTCCCCTTGTTTCCCCTCTGTGTTTGTGTTATATTTGTGGGTTGTTCCCCGTGTTTCCCTCTGTGTTCGTGTTATGTTTGTGGGTTGTTCCCCGTGTTTCCCTCTGTGTTCGTGTTGTGTTTGTGGGTTGTTCCCCGTGTTTCCCCTCTGTGTTCGTGTTATGTTTGTGGGTTGTTCCCCGTGTTTCCCCTCTGTGTTCGTGTTGTGTTTGTGGGTTGTTCCCCGTGTTTCCCCTCTGTGTTCGTGTTATGTTTGTGGGTTGTTCCCCATGTTTCCCCTCTGTGTTCGTGTTGTGTTTGTGGGTTGTTCCCCGTGTTTCCCCCCTGTGTTCTTCGTGTTATGTTTGTGGGTTGTTCCCCGTGTTTCCCCCTTGTGTTCTTCGTGTTATGTTTGTGGGTTGTTCCCTGTGTTTCCCCTCTGTGTTCGTGTTGTGTTTGTGGGTTGTTCCCCGTGTTTCCCCCCTGTGTTCTTCGTGTTATGTTTGTGGGTTGTTCCCCGTGTTTCCCCCTTGTGTTCTTCGTGTTATGTTTGTGGGTTGTTCCCTGTGTTTCCCCTCTGTGTTCGTGTTGTGTTTGTGGGTTGTTCCCCTTGTTTCCCCTCTGTGTTCGTGTTATGTTTGTGGGTTGTTCCCCGTGTTTCCCCCCTGTGTTCTTCGTGTTATGTTTGTGGGTTGTTCCCCGTGTTTCCCCTCTGTGTTCGTGTTATGTTTGTGGGTTGTTCCCCGTGTTTCCCCCCTGTGTTCTTCGTGTTATGTTTGTGGGTTGTTCCCCGTGTTTCCCCTCTGTTTTCGTGTTATGTTTGTGGGTTGTTCCCTGTGTTTCCCCTCTGTGTTCGTGTTATGTTTGTGGGTTGTTCCCCGTGTTTCCTTTCTGTGTTCGTGTTGTGTTTGTGGGTTGTTCCCCGTGGTTCCCCTCTGTGTTCGTGTTATGTTTGTGGGTTGTTCCCTGTGTTTCCCCTCTGTGTTCGTGTTGTGTTTGTGGGTTGTTCCCCTTGTTTCCCCTCTGTGTTCGTGTTATGTTTGTGGGTTGTTCCCCGTGTTTCCCCCCTGTGTTCTTCGTGTTATGTTTGTGGGTTGTTCCCCGTGTTTCCCCTCTGTGTTCGTGTTGTGTTTGTGGGTTGTTCCCCGTGTTATGTTTGTGGGTTGTTCCCCGTGTTTCCCCTCTGTGTTCGTGTTATGTTTGTGGGTTGTTCCCTGTGTTTCCCCTCTGTGTTCGTGTTGTGTTTGTGGGTTGTTCCCCTTGTTTCCCCTCTGTGTTCGTGTTATGTTTGTGGGTTGTTCCCCGTGTTTCCCCCCTGTGTTCTTCGTGTTATGTTTGTGGGTTGTTCCCCGTGTTTCCCCTCTGTGTTCGTGTTATGCTTGTGGGTTGTCCCCCGTGTTTCCCCCCTGTGTTCTTCGTGTTATGTTTGTAGGTTGTTCCCCGTGTTTCCCCCCTGTGTTCGTGTTATGTTTGTGGGTTGTTCCCCGTGTTTCCCTCTGTGTTCGTGTTATGTTTGTGGGTTGTTCCCCGTGTTTCCCCTCTGTGTTCGTGTTGTGTTTGTGGGTTGTTCCCCTTGTTTCCCCTCTGTGTTCGTGTTATGTTTGTGGGTTGTTCCCCGTGTTTCCCCCCTGTGTTCGTGTTATGTTTGTGGGTTGTTCCCCGTGTTTCCCCTCTGTGTTCGTGTTATGTTTGTGGGTTGTTCCCTGTGTTTCCCCTCTGTGTTCGTGTTATGTTTGTAGGTTGTTCCCCGTGTTTCCCCCCTGTGTTCGTGTTATGTTTGTGGGTTGTTCCCCGTGTTTCCCTCTGTGTTCGTGTTATGTTTGTGGGTTGTTCCCCGTGTTTCCCCTCTGTGTTCGTGTTGTGTTTGTGGGTTGTTCCCCGTGTTTCCCCCCTGTGTTCGTATTCTGTTTGTAGGTTGTTCCCCGTGTTTCCTCTCTGTGTGGAGGAGAGAGATAGCTCCTCCCGCCGCTTTGTCGGTTTTCCGGGCGTTGCCCTATTCGTCGTTCTCAAAATCTAAAAACTTTTTCGTTTTAAATCTTTATTTCGCTTATCTTTGCTTATTTTGTTCAGTTAGCGCTCCTTTTCCCAAGGTTCGGAAAGGTTTGAGTGTTTTTGTAACTTCCCCTTCCTGAGTGAGGAGGACGTGGCGCGTCGTGTGTGTAAAACATGGCGGCCGCTCGTTCCCAGCGAGATGTTGTGTACGAAGGTCCGACCAGAAAAAACGGCCTGGTTTGTGTCTCACCGAACAGATCGTGTTGGCGGTCGGCCATGTTATCGGTGTTGACCACGTTCGGGCCGCGTCACGTCCGAACCAGAAAGTGGTGGTTTTCGTGTCGGATGAACGTTTTGTTCACTGAGTCGTGAGCGCCGGTTTATCCACACAGAGTGGTCGTTTCGTCATGGCGTCCCCCATGGATGTCCCCGCAACGAAAATTGTCGTTTCAAATTGTCCTCCATTCGTGCTGAGTGAAAAGATTGTGTCCATCTTGTCTCGTTATGGAACGATCGTTTCTACAATCTCCATGATCCCCCTTGGGTGTCGCCATGAAAGGCGAACCACGTGAGGAGTTTCCGGCGCCAGGTGAACATGGAGCTCCCGGACCGTGGAGACGACACGGGATTGAAGGTTTCCCTCAAGGTTAGAATCGACGATCGCGATTACCACATGTTTGATTCATCGGCGACATGAACGTGTTTTCATTGTGGGAACTTTGGGCATTTAAAGAGATTTTGTACAAAAGCTCATTGTGCAAGGCGTGGAGAATCGGGACATGTCGATGTCGATTGTAAAACCGGTAATGACCGCCAACCTCGTGGGACAGAAGAGGTAATACCTCTGGGTGTGGAAGAGGTGATACCTCGTGAGGAGGTGACAGAGGTGATACCTCTGGGTGTGGAAGAGGTGATACCTCGTGAGGAGGTGACAGATAATACCTCGTGAGGAGGTGACAGAGGGGATTCCTCGTGAGGAGGTGACAGAGGGGATACCTCTGGGTGTGGAAGAGGTGATACCTCGTGAGGAGGTGACAGAGATAATACCTCGTGAGGAGGTGACAGAGGTGATACCTCTGGGTGTGGAAGAGGTGATACCTCGTGAGGAGGTGACAGAGATAATACCTCATGAGGAGGTGACAGAGATAATACCTCGTGAGGAGGTGACAGAGGTGATACCTCGTGAGGAGGTGACAGCCGGTATCGCAAATGTTTCCGATGATACCGTTTCCTTGCATGGCGAGGATGAAAAAGATGGTTTTGTAACCGTGAAAAAGAAACGTAAAGCATCCACTTCGCATTAATCCACTAGTTCCTCCAAGGTAGTCGTACTGGATACGAGTAAGGTAGTCACTGAGGAACCTCAAGACGAGAGTATAATCCAAAAAATGCAATGTGGCAATGTTCCTTCAAACGGTGGTGAAACTGAGTTGGTTATTGGTGGTGAAACGTCTGCAGAACGTACGGATGAATCATCACCAACAACAGCTTTTCCAGATCCTGAACTGAATAGTGGTTTGACTCCTCATAGTCTCACCACAAGTATTCGGAATACAGTCTCTGTGACCCCGGTAGAGGTACCCGATGAAGAGGTACAAGAGGACACTTTCGCAGTTGCATCTCAGGTCGAGGAGAGTGCAAATCAGTGTTCACGAATAGGTACTCCACATCTCCCGGTAGATCCCTTAGAATCGCTCTTAAATGAGATGATAAAAGATCAGATTGAATTTTGTGAAGCTGACGGGTTCTTATCTGGATTGTCTGATTCAGAGGATAGCATAGAGGTGGCGGATCTGTCCCAGTCATCATCTGATCACTCTGAAGTATCTCCCCAGTGCATTGTGAGCTTTCGAAATGAGACGTTTAGGCAGCGGAAAGTCAACACTCAGAAACATTTTCCTGACTTGCCTGTCTTCCTGCAAACGGCAAGGTTTATAATTAAAAATCACGAAGATTTTGGAATGACAAAACCTCAAACTCATCGGCTAAGGAAACTTTTATTACCAAAGTGAGGACGGAATGTTCACAACAGCAGCCAAATTTCCTCAATATATGATGAAAACAAAAGAAGTGTTGTGTGGAACCTTAAACATTAATGGAGGTGGTGCCAACCATTTACGTAGGTTCAAGTTAAGAACTTAGTGTTTCAGAAACGTATTGATGTCTGCTTATTGCAAGAAACACATATAACAGAGACTGCACAGTCTGATTGGCTTCATCTTAATAAAGGACAGTGTTTCTTTAGCAATCTGTCCTCTGTTTCTGCGGGAGTGGCATTTTTGCTTCGTCCAAGGTTTGTTCCCGACTCTTGTACTTTCCATGAAATAGTTAAAGGGCACTTGGCATCCTTGGAGTTGGTTTATCAAGGATTTCACCTCACCTTACTCAATGTATATGCTCCTAGTAGCAGTGTAACTCGTAAAGATTTTTTCACACGTTTGGCTAATTATCTTCACGTGATACCCCTTGATCATTGTGTTTGTGTTGGAGGAGATTTTAACTGGAAGTTTCAACCAAATCTAAATAGAAACACACGAGAACCACATCCCGAAGGGCATAAAGATATCTCTCGTTGTTTCACATCACTTGATCTGCTTGACGCATGGCGCATACAGCACTCGACAGTCTCTCAATACACGTGGTGCCGGTGTGCTAACGAGTTGATCACGCTCGCTAGACTTGATCGATGGTATATAAATTATACGTTTAGAAACGTACTGGTATCTTGTGAACATTTCCCTTCCGGTTTCTCTGATCACCACCTGGTAGTGCTTGGCCTATCTTCTTCTCGGTTGTTTCATAAAAGTGCATATTGGACTTTCAATACTAGCCTATTAGATGATTGCTCTTTTACTGAAGCATTTCGTTGTTTTTGGAAAACACTTGTTCAGAGAAAATCTTTCTCCTCTTCTGTTCAGTTATGGTGGGACAATGCTAAAACCCAAATCGGTGTTTTTTGCCAATGTTTTAAGTCATTCTCCACAAGTATGAATAAAATTCAGGTTTCACTTTTAGAAACTGAAATTTTGCATTTCAAAAGAGAATTAGCCAAATCTCAAAACGGTAGGAAAATTCTGTTATTACTGGAAAAAAAAGCATATTTAAGAGAACTGAATCACGAGAGAGTGATTCGTAAGAGGCGACCAGGGTTGCGTCAGTAAGGGCATCCGGCGTAAAACATGTGCCAAATCACTATGCGGATTCATAACGGATGATCCGCTGTGGCGACCCCGAACGGGAGCAGCCGAAAGAAGAAGAAGAATCATGAGAGAGTAATGGGGATGTCAGTCAGACTTAGAATTCAAAATTTGAAGTTTTCTGACACTCCAACAAAAAGTTTTTTTCAGTTGGAAGGTTTTAAGAAGTCCCAAAGGCGGATTGTTTCCCTGATAGATACCACAGGGAACATTACACAAAATGAGGGTGTTGTAAGAATGCTCGTAAAAGGTTTCTTTTCTGAATTATTTGCGGATAAATCTGTGAACAAAGATATTGATGTGAATATGACAAATCATGTACCTGTTTTGAGTTGTGACCAGCGTCAACGTCTTGAAGTGCCGCCCACCCTGGAGGAACTCAGTACAGCTCTGAGTAGCCTTGAACAATGAACATGGAAAAACTCGTGGGATTGACGGCCTTCCAGTTGATTTTTATTACAGCGTTTTGGGACATTCTAGGTCCAGAAGTACTGCTGGTCCTGCAAGAAAGCGTACGATCTGGCATATTGCCTCTCAGCTGTAGAAGAGCGGTGGTTTCCCTCCTCCCTAAAGGCGGAGATCTCCGGCGGGTCGAGAACTGGCGTCCCATTTCATTGCTGTGCTCGGACTTTAAAATTTTGTCCAAACTTCTTGCCAATCGGCTGAAGAGTGTAATTGGAACTGTTCATGCTGATCAGAGTTACTGTATTCCAGGAAGATCAATCTCTGACAACATCTTCTTAATCAGAGATTTGAGTGATTGTGGCCTTAAGGAAGATGGTGTTGGACTACTTTTTTAGACATTGAAAAGGCCTTTGACAGTGTTGATCACACCTACATGTTTCATGTTTTGCAAAAAATTGGTTTTGGTGAAAAGTTTATATGTTTGGTTAAATTATTATACAACAATATATCAAACTTATGCAAAGTAAACAATTTTCTCTGTTCTCGTTTTCAGGTTCAGAGGGGCGTTCGGCAAGGTTGTCCGTTGTCAGGGTTACTGTTTAGCCTTTTACTCGAGCCACTTCTCATTAATCTTAGACTCTCACTCTCTGGCTTTGTGCCTTCCCCAGAGGAGCACCATATCATAGTATCTGCATGTATATGCTGATGATATCTGCGTAATAATTAGGAACGATCAAGACCTAACCACAATCCCTACGTATGTTTCATCAGGCTTCATCTTTGAAGGTCAACTGGCAAAAGAGCAAAGCCTTGTGGGTGTCTTCTGTTACTCGTACATCCGGTAGGCCTCCTTTGGCACTACCTCACTCACTTCCCAATGGTCTAAGTTGGGGAAGAGAAGGGGTCAAGTATCTTGGGGTTTACCTTGGTCCTTACCAGTATTCTCTCATGAATTGGGAAGGAATGGTAGATGACGTGACCAAACGTTTGCAAAAATGGAAACGTTTCCTTCCACAAATGTCCTTCAGAGGCCGTATACTGATTGTTACCACCTCAATCGCCTCTGTCTTGTGGCATAGATTCATCTGCTTACAGCCACCGGACAGCTTTCTAAAGGATATTCAGCGGATACTGGTTAATTTATTTTGGGGAGGTCATCACTGGTTGAGGTGGGATGTAATTTGTCGACCCCTGTCCGGAGGTGGCCAAGGGCTCATTGACGTAAAATGTCGACTGATGGCCTTTCGGCTGAAATCAATCCAGCGACTGCTCAATGTGAAAAAACTGCCCTGGCGCCCCACAGCACAACAAATTCTGAGACGGGCTGGAATGCTCGGTTACGGCCTTGACCTGTTTTTGATGGAACCTCAAAAAGTTGATGTGTCTCACCTCCCTCTGTTTTATCAAAGTCTACTAAATGCTTGGCAAGCCGTAGTGGTGACCCGCCAAAAGGAGTCATATGATGTTCAAATGTTTGCGGGAGAACCCTTGTTTCTGAACACACTTTTTCCCAATGTTCCCAAAAGTCGTTTTTTCCACCAAAACTTTATTACAAGTGGTATCAAAAATGTTTGGCATCTTTGTGACTCTTCCAATCATGCCGGGTGTCGTTCTTTTCTACTTGGCAACCTCGAGAGCAATTTTATTTATCAGTCTTGCCTTTCGGTTATCAATGTAAACACTCCGACAGTGGGAGTAAGTAGATGGAAAGCCTTGTTACCAGATATCGCCCCTCTGAACCTGAACGGAAATCGATGTATTACACACCCACAACAAAAAGGTCAGGTGATCTACAATGGAGACTTGCTCATGAGGCATTACCGACAAACATTTTTGTAAACCGTGTCAATGTTACTGTGTCGGTTCTCTGTCCCTTCTGTAACACCACTGAAGATGTGTTTCATGGGTATGTTGATTGCATACGATTGTGTGCTCTTTTTCTTCTACTGAAGAACGTATTCGATCGAGTAAATGTTCGGTTTTCCCGCTGGGTTTTTATTTTTGGGCTTCGAGTCGCTTCGGCAGATGAAAAGTTAATTTTGTTTTTGAATTATGTATTGTCAGAGGCCAAACTAGCAATTTACTTGTCTAGAAAAGCAAAAATTAAAGGAAAACCACCAGAGCAATGTAATGTGATCCTGTATTTTCAATCCCTGGTTTCAACAAGGCTAAAACTGGAATTCAATTACTATAGTAATAATGCAAATATTAATGGATTTGTTGAAAATTGGTGTGTTGGAAAAATGTGTAAGGTTAATGAGAATGAATTATAAATGTGTATGTAATTTCCTTTGTGGTATTGTATGTCTTTTGGACTACGATAGTGTTCTTTTTCCTTTTTGTTCTGTTTTGATTGATGGATTGCTCGAAGTCGAATGTATTATTTGTATTACAGCGCATGGGCTGTATACAATTGCATCGAGTTTGAAATGTCCCCGCCGGCGTCTACCACGTCTCCCACGTCTCCGGTGTCCCCCGTGTCCCCCCCCCCCCACGTGCCTCAAGAGAGCCAATGGCGGCCGTCCGGTAGATGCAGTGCGTAACCTTGACGGAAAGGGCGACAATTGATGGAAATACCCGAGTATTTCAATGGAAATTTGTGAAACTAATGTGTTATATATGTGAAAACCATTTAATTTATTGCTTGACGGAAAAAAAGGAAGAAACGCTCCCCTCTCATGGACGAACGAACGAAAGACGTCATTTCCGCCCACCATCGCATTTCGTGCCGATCGCCGAATGCTGAAAGCTAAGTTCTTCTTATGCCATCATTCTTTTGCGGCCTCCTGCCACGCTGTATCGAACGATTTCATTCCTTCTGTTATATATAAAGGTGCTTATCAAAATAATAACAAGATTTTTACATTTCTAATATTAAGTATGCTTTTTAATTGTTTTTCAACTGAAAAAGCATAAATTGCATTTTTTTTACATTAGTGTACTCATTTGCTTCACCATACGTGCTGTATTGAATGATTTCACTTGTTAAAATTTACAATTGGAGCATCCGTTTGTATAAACTCTCTTGTTGTTAATGCTCATCGATTACTTTAAAATGAATTGTTTTCTTCTTTTTTCCATTCTTGGAGATTATCCCTTCATTTGTTCTGTGGGTTTATTGAAAAACTTGTTGTATTGAATTAAAAAAAATTTATACTTTCTTTTGTAATAAAAGGA
>NC_140964.1:1965232-2065232 GCF_056783735.1 Eptatretus burgeri | reverse complement strand
ACAAAGATCATCTGCATAAGCAATCACTTTAAACGGGTTCGCCATTGGTTGAGGAAGGAAACCAAGAAGATGTGCACGCAACCGAACGAGTAAAGGCTCAATCGCAAGAGAGTACAGGAGGCCAGAAAGAGGGCACCCTTGACGAATGCCTCTATTAACCGGGAAAGGGGGACATAAAATGTTGTTAACCTTTAAGAGACTAAAAGTGTTGTTATACAGTAACTGCACATGAGAGATAAAATTTTCCCCAAAACCAAACCCCCGTAAAACAGAGAAAAGATAAAAATGATCAATGGTATCAAAGGCCTTTTCTTGATCTAAGAACACCAACCCGACATTTCTTTGTTCAAGAGAACAGATGTCAATTATATCACGCACAATAAAGATACTGTCATGAATTGTCCTCTTCGGGACACAGTAAGACTGATCTGGGTGTACGATCTCCTCGATTATGGCTTTAAGGCGGTTGGCAAGGGCCTTGGAAAATATTTTGTAGTCTGCACAGAGTAATGAGATGGGACGCCAGTTGTGTGGTTGCTGAAGGTCTCCTTTTTTGGGGATAAGGGCGAGGACAGCCCTCCGGCAGCTTAATGGCAGTGAGCCTGATCGTCGACCGTCGATTATAACCTCAAGTAGTTCTGGTCCGAGGAGGTCCCAAAAGGTTTTATAAAATTCCGCAGGAATTCCATCCAGGCCGGAGGCCTTACCCGAGGGTAGAGTTTGAAGAGCAGCTTGGAGTTCCTCCAAAGTTACTTCCTTGTCCATTTGTAGAACTGCAGATTTTGACAAGGTAGGTAAGGAAGAAGTCAGCACTGTTACCATTTTGTTGTCAATTTTCGGAGCACGATAAAGTTCAGTAAAGTAGTGTCTGAGTGAGGCTCTGACATCTTTTTGATTGTGTGTTATCCTTCCTTCCTTTGTCCTTACTGAAGTTATCTGCTGACTTCTCTTTGTTTGATCTTCCAGTCCAAAAAAGAACTTAGAGGAGGTGTCCAGGTAGCACAAATTCTCCAGTCGGAGACGAATCAGCGCTCCTCTGGCTTGCTTTGCACAAAGTCCAGCAAGAAGAGCTTTTTTCTTCGCCAGCAAGAGGTTAGTTCTTTCATGATTTGAGGCCAAGAGGTTGGTCTGCAAATATAATATTTCTTTGGCAAGCAAGGATTGAAGGGCAGAGTCATATTTGGTGTGGTAGGCTCCATATTGTTGGCAAAAGGATCTTATTTGCACTTTGACGTTGTCCCACCATTTTCCAAGGCAGGGGAAGGAAGTTTTACGTTGGAGCAAGGCTCTCCAGAACACACCAAAGGCATCGACAAACAGTTGGTCATCCAAGAGGCTTGCGTTGAAGGTCCAGTAGGCAGCACCACGATTCCGAACTGGTTGGTGAATCCGAAGTGCGACCATGTGATGGTCTGAGAAGCCGCTCGGAATAATGTCCATATTGCTCACAACATTTAAAAAGGTACTGTTGATGTAGAAACGGTCCAATCTTGCAAGTGATACGTGGCCTTTTGAACACCGACTCCACGTGTATTGGCGGAGAGAAAGATTGCGGATTCTCCACACATCAACCAGGGAGAACTTGGACAAGGCTCTCAACAAAGGCGCTGCGCTTGCTGGGTGCGGCTCCTCTCCATTACGATCAATGGTGGGGTCCATCGTGCAGTTAAAATCTCCACCCAAGCAGACAGTCCATCAAAATCAATGTGTACAAGAGACGTTTCTAAGTGTGTGTAAAAGGCGAGTCTCTCTGTGCTATCGCTAGGTGCGTAGACATTCAGTACGGTGTGTTTAAAGCCATTATGCGTGAAGGTGAGTGAAATTAAATACCCTTTGATAATCTCATTAAAAACAACACTGGGACTACAAAAGGAAGGTTGTAAATAAACAGCCACCCCAGCCCTTGGGTGTTCCAGACTACTAAAAACCATTTTCCCCTCATTATCCTTTGCCATTCACTTGCACAAGAGGAGCTACATCTTGTTTCTTGCAAAAGCAAAACATCAATGTGATTTGTCTCAACAAACTGTTTAACTTCTGCTTTACGGATGGAGGAGCGTCCCCCATTAATATTTAAACTCGCTATAGAGAAGGCCATAGGCTAACATAGAGTTAGGGTGTGTCAAAAACTTAGTCTCTCTGTGTCTGCAGCTCATTCTTTGCTTTAAGGATGCATTTCCGGAGTCGATACACTTGTGATTCCGTCACACCAAGCTGTCCGGCTTTGAGGAGCAAAAGCTTCGCAGAGATTATAAAGCCGGATAAGTCAGGGAAAAAGTTTTTAATTTTAACATGTTTCTTACGAAAGGTGTTATGAAGAAACTTTATGATATCGGCAGGTGGAATACTGGTAACACTCTCCGAATCTTGGGAAACTGGATCATTCCATGCTTCAGCACTGCCACAAGAAGCAAGTGATGAGTCCCCGTCCGAATCATAATCCGAGTACTGATTGGTGTCCATTACATTATCGTTATGCTCCAAAGATGGAGCTGATGGTTTAATAAGGGAAGCCTCACATTCCGCTTCCAAAGGGGGAGAAGGAGTCGGAGGAGTCGGGGAAGGAAGAGTGGAGGGAGGAGGAGTGGGGGGAGGTGGAGTGGGGGGAGGTGGAATAGGGGGAGGTGGAGGGGTGGGAAGAGGAAGAAGATTAGAAGTGGGAGGGGGAGGAGGAGGAGGAGTGGGAGGGTGAAGAAAACGGGGAGGAGGAAGAATACTAATGGAAGGAACGTTATATTCCGCTTGAGATGAACCTGGTGTTTCACTAGTTGAAGCTTTACACCCTGATTCAACCAGGTTTGGAGTAATTGGTGACTTAGAAACGGTACACATTTCACTGTTGGTCTTTTCAGGGAGGGGGGTTACAGTGGATTCGGTGTTAATATCCAAGGTGCCTGTGACTATGGGAGTGGTCACGTGTGCTCCCTGCTGCACAAAACCAATCTCCTCCTCATGTTCACTAACCCCACCGACAAAAAGTCATCATCCTCTGGAGCAATTACATCAAATCGATTTTTCGTTTTAAAAAGAGCATCTATTGTTGCTTCCAAACACGAGTCATTATTCTCGGCAGCCGGCGCCATCTTTTTTGCACAGCTCGCCGTCACATCTTGACTATTGTTATCATTTAAATGCTTCAATTTATGTTTCCTTTTTGAAGGAACAACGGTGAAGCTTTCGTCATCTGTCAGGGGGGGATTTACCTCCACTCTCGACGGCCCAGGCAGATTGTTCGAGTTTGAAGCGTCACCAACGTGCCCAACTCTAGATATACCACTATTCGTCTCAATGGGTTCGATCACACTAGATATGCCACTTAATATATTCTTGGGGCAATCGCTTTTTAAATGTCCCGATTCACCACAGATAAAACAAGTTGTGGTCTCCGTTGCGATATAAATCTGGTAATTGCGGTTTTTATTTTTTAAAGTCATAACTGCATTGAGCGATTGAGCGTTGTTTTTTAGAATGATATAGCAATGACGACGGAACGACATGATGTGGCGAACCGAAGCGTCAGAGCGCAGACGAAGTGGAATCATGGAGATTCGTGATACAACTGTGCCAAAAACGCTTAATGCAGCAACAATCTCCTCACTCGAGAAGAAGGGCGGGATGTTAGACAGTGTTAATTTTACCGCCATCGTATCGAGATAACTAACGTTAACGAAGACGTCCGGCGGAACGGATAGACCGGTTTCGACCGCCTGAGCCACGTGTCGCTCCTCCGACAAGAAAACCACGACACGTTGGCTCATTTTCGAAGCGGCGAGAACATTCTCGATTCCTACGAGCTCTCCCAGAGCCATCACCACGTTCTCAACACTAACTCCATCAGGTGGAGTAATTGTCACTCCATTTTTCCGAGTGAGTGACTCGTACACACTATTGTGCAAACGTCCGTTTGCCATAGCTTAAAGCAAAAGAAGAGAAGTTTAAGTTTAACAAAGGAAAACCGTCACAAGCAACCAGCAAGTGGGGTCAAATAAAGTATAAGGGAAAGGAAGAGTATAAGGAAGAAGCTAAACCACCGATAAACGGCAGGCCTATGAAAACAAGGCAGATGAAAAAGTAGGCCCAGAAACCCGAAGGTTTCAAGGAAAACCCACAAAGCACCTACCGTGCGCGCTCTCCTTCTCTCTCTCGTCTCAGCAGGAAGGGAAACAGGGAAAAAACTCCAGAAACACGTACGGGGACACAGAGGGAAACGAAATAGGGACAGGAACAACACTAACACAGCACAGTACTCACAGCTGCACACACAGAGCCGCCATGACGCCACACCCATGCACGACTCACCAACGACCAGCAGGGGGCGAGAGAGAGAGAGAGAGAGAGAGAGAGAGAGAGAGAGAGAGAGAGAGAGAGAGAGAGAGACAGAGAGAGAGAGAGAGAGAGAGAGAGAGAGAGAGAGAGATAGAGAGAGATAGATAGAGAGATATAGAGATATAGAGAGAGAGAGCCCACGGTCTCGTGTTGAGAAAATCGTAGGCCGAAGGCTTGGCATGGCCGCCGGGGGAGGTTTTTCTCGTTCACTGCGACCGTGTTCTTTGTTAATTCTCAACTTTAATCGTTGATTTATTGGTGTTTGTGAAAACGCCTTATTTCTCTCAAAGTTTACTAACTTGTTTTCTTGAGTTAGAATGGCGGGTGAACGTTTCCGTGTCGAGATGTTCGAGTCACTAACTCGTAAAATCGCTGTTTTTTGCTTCCCTCCCAGTGAGGTGGAACTTACCGATGTGTTTTCTGCCATTGGTAACATCGTTGGATGACATAATATTCGTGCTGCTTCTCGCATGAATAAGAAGTTTATCGTGTTTGTGTCGGAGGAACACATGGTCGCCATGGTGGTTGAGCATGGCCTGTTCATCGAACCGAACACTTACCTCTCTGTGTTTGCTTTACAGGCCCCAACAGTAAAAGTTAATAATAATATTCCACCATTTATAAGGAACCAGGACTTGTGTAACCAGTTAAACAAATTCGGTAAGGTTGTGTCGAGGATCTCAAAGGTGCCGATGCGTCATGTTAGCGATAAATTTAAACACGTCATGTCCTTAAAAGAGTGGTTTATATGATACTACCGGAAAATGGAAAAACACTGAATGTTGTACTCGGTGTAAAAATCGACAGGTTGGAATATAAAATGTTTGCCTCCTCAGAGGTTATGACGTGTTTTGGGTGTGGAGCTTACGGGCACGTGAAGAGTGTTTGTCCCAATGCGGTTACACCGCAAAAAAGTGAAGGTGCCGTGAGGAACGATTCTTCCTCACCACAAACTAATGGGGAGAAGGTGAATTGGGAACCAAGCCCCGCCCCCCGCCCCCCCCCACCCGCTGAGGTGTTCGACGAATTGGACTCGTCCACCCCGACCGGCGTTGGAGAGAGGGTGTGTAATCGTGACGTAATTAATCCACCCCACCAAACGAGGAAGTGAAAGTGGTTACTTCCTCTCTTTGACCATCCACTGTACAGCACAGTGTGGATGATATGGAGATATCTGTTATGGATACCAGGAAAAAAGGCCAAGAACGGTCAAATGTTGATGCCTTTGATGCTAAGGAGCAGAATAAGGTCCAGATCGTGTCGGGCTCGCGGGACCTCCAAGGGACGTCTCACATTGGAAACCCCTTGGTGGTACCGGAGTCGTGTGCAGATGTGGAAACTTTGCTTGCTCCACTAGCCGACTCCGAGCGGGACACAGAGAACGGTGAGGTATCTCAGGATGTTTTAAGTGTTTGGCCTGTTAGCCAAACTTGTTCAGAGGAGTTAACAGCTATGTCTGACAGTGATGGAGAAATAGATAAAGGGGAAAATCCCTGTGAGTTAAATGTTAACCCCTCCCTCACAGATGATGTAAGGGTTGTAGAGGGGAAGGACATGGACACGGAAAATTCGGAGGGGTCCGTAAACAGAGCAGAACTTTCTGTTGAGCCAAAAGTAAGTGTTCCACAAGTAATAGGAGAGGCCATCGATGAAGCACTTGATTCAGATGAAACCTCTTCTACCCCACATTTCAGTGCTTTGAGCTCTCAAGAGGATGAAGGGGGAAACGACACAACCTTAGTGTCTCAAGAAAATGTGATTAAATTCCTGGATGAGACATTCAGGAAAAGATACGTAAAAATCAAAGATTACTTCCCGAATTTACACTATTTCATTAAAACTGCAAGGAGTATGATTTGTGAACCTTATCAGGTTAACATGTCAGATCCTCAGTTCCAAGGGTTAAGGAAATGTGTTACTCGGGCTGGTAAAGAGCTTCAAGAATAACTAACAGAATGGAGATGAAAGTAGCATCCCTGAACATCAATGGAGGCCGCAGTTGTGTGCGTCGCCTCCAGGTATTTCAGCTCTTCCAAAATGAAAACATTGATGTGCTAATGCTACAGGAGACGCATGCAAATCGGTCTTCTGTGGATGAGTGGTGTAAAATCTTTAAAGGTTGTCTTTTTTTCTCGAGTGCGCTTGTTGAGGCCATGGCTGGTGTGGCAATAGTGTTGCATCCTCGACTTCAGCCTTCGGAGATAACTTGTAAGGAAATTTGCAAAGGTTACTTACTGTCTGTGCAATTTGTCAGGAGTAACCTAAAGATTTGCATGACAAATGTTTACTGTCCTCGTGCGAACTCTGAAAGAGATGCCTTTCTGTACAAGTTGGCAGAGTTTGTCAGCACCATTGACTTAACCATGTTGTTGTGTCTGGTGGGTGACTACAACTGCACCCTCAACCCACAACTTGATCGGAGCACTTGTGAGCCTCTTACACCCAGTGCAAGGCCTTTGGCACAGCTCGTCAAAAAGTTTAAACTGGTGGATGTGTGGCGGGTGCAAAACCGTAATATCCGTCGGTATACATGGGTTTGTGCATCAATAAATGTTTTGACGATGGCTTGCCGAGACGATTTTATGTTCATCATGAAATGGTAAACATTGTTAAGAACTCTTATATAAGGCCGTCTGGTTTTTCCGATCATCACATGATTGTTATGGTGTGTGGCTTTCCTCATCATGTCTGTGGAAGTGCATATTGGACTTTTAATTTGAAACTTTTACAAAGTGCACATTTTATAGAAGCTTTTAAAATGGTTTGGGAAAAATTTGAGTCACAAAAGGGTTCATATTTGAACTTAAGACAATGGTGGGACTGCAAAAAGTCCCAAATCAAATGTTTTTGCCAACAATACTGCTCTTACAGCACATACAACGCTTTTGGTGTGATATCTGCTTTAAAAAACGATATACTTATCTGTGAGCAGAAAGATGGATTGTCTAGCGTAAATGTCCAGCAGTTTTATAAGACGGCCTTCCGGCTGAATTTTATAAGGCTTTCTGGGACATTCTCGGCCCTACTCTTCTTGAGGTCTTTCAGGAGAGTGTTGAATAAGGTGAATTGCCATTGAGCTGCCAGAGGACAGTTTTGTGTCTCCTTCTGAAGAAAGGAAACCTGCACGAGACCGCAAATTGGCGATCTGTGTCACTCCTCAACACGGACTATAAAATGTCAAAAGCACTTGCAACCCGTCTAAAGGAAGTCATCTCCCTCTTGATTGGCACTGATCAATCATACTGTGTTCCACAGTGTTCCATATACGATAATATTTTTTTGGTGAGAGACTTGATCAGTCTCAGTCGAAACTATATCTCCTGGTTTTGGTTTATTACTTTTAGATCAAGAAAAAGCTTTTGACAGTGTTAACCATTCTTTTTTTGTTTGATGTATTAAGGAGAACAGGGTTTGGGGAAAAATTTATCGCTTATGTTAAGTTATTGTACAAAAATGCATCTTGTCTGCTGAAGGTTAATAATAGTCTTTGTTACCCCTTCCCCTTTCAGTGAGGCATCCGTCAGGGCTGTGCGCTATCAGGCATGCTCTACAATCTATCCGTTGAACCTTTATTAGTTTTACTTCGGAACTCCGTGTTAGGAGTGTTTCTTTCACAGAACTCCAAAGTCGTTGTTTCAGTTTATGCTGATGATATTTGTGTTGCTATTGCAAATCAAAAGGATGTTTCTGAGGTCTCTCATTGCCTTACCCAGTTTGAGCTTGCTTCTACTGCAAGGGTAAATTGGAAAAAAAGTGTAGCTTTTTGGGTGGGCCCCAGATCACCTTCCTCGTCCCTGCCTGTTTTACCAGGAGGAATACAGTGGAGTAGTGAGGGGCTTAAATATTTAGGCTTATTTCTAGGAATTGAAGCGTATGAACAAAAAAATTGGGAGAACTTTCTGGAAAAAATTAAATTGAAACTGGCAAGGTGGAAAAGATTGTACCAACTTCTCTCGCTTCAGACACTGGTGTCAATCATAAATAACCTGGTGGTTCCTTTTTATTTGGCGTAGAGTTATCCCACTTGAACCTCCAAGATACTTGGTCACAGGCATTCAGAGGTTCTGACTGATTTTTTTTTTCTGGGGTGGCCACCATTGGCTGGGCCCAGACGTGGTCTGCAGACCCCGAAATGCGGGTGGTCAAAATCTGATGCATATCCCAAGTCGGATAATGGCATTCCGAATTTCCACGATTAAGCGCCTACTGTACAGTGAGTGTGTTCCTTGGCGACCTCTCACAAACGCCTGGTTGCAGAAAGTGGAAGGTCTGAAATATGACCGTGAACTTTTCCTCATCGACCTGCAACACGTTGACATGTCTCAGCTCCCCAGTTTTCATCAGAGCCTTTTGAATGCTTGGCAAGTCCTCGAAGTGCAAGGTTTAGAGGTATCATACGATGCCCAAAAGTTTGTACATGAGCCATTAGTTCGGAATCCTTTGTTCTCTAGAATTTCAACCTCCAGGCCGTTTATGCATTGTTTCACTAGTGTTGGAATAAACAGAGTGCGAGACCTGTTGCAGCCATCCTTGAATGCCTGGCTACCTGTAAGCTCACTTTCATTAAAAACTGGTGTTTGTTCTGCTCGTATTGTGGAAAATGTCTTGAAAGCAGTAATTCAAACCTTTCATACACTAAATCGGATGGACTGGGGTGGATGAAATGGTAGACTCGCGTCTCTATTTCCCTGAACTTGAAATTGCCTCAAAAAAACAAGAGGGTGTGTTCTCCTCAAACTTAGAGGAAATTGGTGTGTTTCATGACATGGGGAAAACGGCGATCTGCAACATATGTCTGGAAGCATGTATACCTGGTTTTACAAAACTGTTGAAAAATCGGTGGAATGAGACCTTACCTGCTGGAGCTTTTTTAACTCCAATGTGGAACAAAATGTATAGTTCTCCAACTCTAGGGCGAACTGGAGACCTGAATTGGAGACTCGCGCATCAAGCCCTGGTCACACAGACATTACTCCATAAGTTTAATTCTTCTGTTCCAATTTTTTGTCCTTTTTGTGATTTGATTGAAAATGTTTCCCACGTTTTTATTGAATGTAAGAGAGTTGTACCCCTCTTTCTCTTCCTTCAACAGCTTTTCTATGAATTTAATTTTGTTTTTTCCTTTGCAGTCTTTATTTATGGAATCGGGGGGAATTATAAAAGTAAACCAGTCCTCTCGTTTTTGTCTTTTCTGTTGGGCATTGCTAAACTGGCAATTTATAAAACCAGGAAAGCAAAACTGAAGGGGAAAAATGCAAATGTGCTTTTGTGCTTTCAAGGTATGGTTTCGGCACGAGTAAACATGGAGCAGGCTTATCTTTTGAGCCTGGATATTGTGGTGGTACACTGATGAGGTTTTGAGTTTCTTTTCGTGATGGAATCTGTTTGTAAAAGTGTAAAGGTACTTGCACTTACTTTTTTTACTCAAATATGTTAACATTTACTTCAAAGTAAATGACATGCACTTACTTTTTGCATATATGTACTATTCTGTGGTGGTTTTGACATGAACAGACACCCTTGTTTGTATTGCTTTTGTTGAATTTATTTTTGCTGTAAAATCGTTTGGATCTAAGCCTGGTGTTTGCTTAGTGGTTAGGGTGGTGGCTTGGGATCCCAGGGTCCTGAGTTCAAGCCCTGTTGGCTGCTGAATTAACACCAGGGGGTTGACTCAGCCTGTCATCCTTCCGAGGTCGGCAAAATGAGTACCAGTGTACTGGTCCCGGTGTATGCCCCGGTTAGAATAGGTGTACCATATCCCTGTGTGTCGTAAGAGGCGACCAGGGTTGGCGTCAGGAAGGGCATCCGGCCATTAAAACATTGCCTCAAGAAAAAGCCAACCCCTGCACAGCAGGGAAAAATGGCTGTAAAAACGGTCATTTTTTGTAAAATCGTTTGGATTTGTTTTTATGGAGTGTGCTTTTTCTGGTGTGTTTTGATACTTTTATAATAAATGCATACAGATCTCTCTCTCTCTGTCTCTGTCTCTGTCTCTGTCTCTGTCTCTGTCTCTGTCTCTGTCTCTGTCTCTGTCTCTGTCTCTGTCTCTGTCTCTGTCTCTGTCTCTGTCTCTGTCTCTGTCTCTGTCTCTGTCTCTGTCTCTGTCTCTGTCTCTGTCTCTCTCTCTGTGTCTCTCTGTGTCTCTCTGTGTCTCTATGTGTCTCTCTGTGTCTCTATGTCTCTCTCTCTCTCTCTCTCTCTCTCTCTCTCTCTCTCTCTCTCTCTCTCTCTCTCTCTCTCTCTCTCTCTCTCTCTCTCTCTCTCTCTCTCCCTCCCCCCCTGCTGGTTGTTGGTACGTTGTGTGTACTGTCTTGGCGGCTGCTTGCTTCATGTCGTGAGTGCCTGTCCTCCGTTGTGCTGGTTTGTGTTTCCACATTGCCTATTTCATTCCTCTGTGTTCGTGTTTTTTGTTTGTGAGGTTTTCCCGTGTTTCCCCTCTGTGTCGAGAAGAGAGAGGGAGCCCGTTAGTTTCGGCATATTTGCAATTTCGTGTATTTTTTTTGTTAAAAGCAAAAACTCACTTGATTTTGTAAGAAAGGTATCATAAGCTTAAAAAAAAATTAGGGTGGCATTTTTTCTGAACATTCTTAGGGTATGAAATCCAAGATGGCGTCCAAAATGGCCGCCAAACACTAATAATGCAATATCTTCGCGAATACATGTGATACAATTACAAATGAAGTGTCTAAATATATGTTTTCTGAGACCAGGAATCTAATGGAATAATCAAATTTATGTTATATGTATGATCTACATGCCAAATTCCAAAATGGCCACCGCGCACCCGCAATGTAAGCTATACCTTCTCCCTTTGCATGCATTTCCAAGCCAACAGGATTTTGTAATTACAAACCAAGTATCTACCTATTTAAAGGCATGTATTTTTCACAAAGAATACATAATTAACAAACCAACAAACATATCTAAATAAAATTAAATACTTGAATTACTGTTCAATCCAGTGTTCAATCTCTTAAATCGTTTAAACAGGAAGATGCAAAAAAGTCATACTGATTGAATGCCTGGCTTTCATTTAGTAGTTTTAACAATGGATATCAAGTGAATTATTATTTTGTGAATGTCATAGAAAGTAACACCTCAATCTTCACAGTCTTCATTTATCCCTGGTTGGGCAGTTTTGTTGTTGCAGCTGAAAACCCAGCATCCACAAACTTCCGTACATGGGATATTGTTCTTGCGACAGCTGCACCTTCCTTCGCATCCACATTTGCACCCGCAGTTTATGAGGTGCAATACTGCTTCAGGAGCTGGTGGATTCAAACAGCGAACTGGAGAGAAGTGACTTGAACCTGCATCAAATGTCCAACCAAATGCAGTTGGTGCTGGGAGGCACGGGTGAATTTCACTAGCTTTTCTCCAAATCATGGATATGTAATGTGCCCGACGAATGTGTAAGTTCAGTGAGCCAGAAGTTGGTGGGAGGTTTTCTCCTTCGGCTGCACGATTTGAGTAGAGGAACCAACGGAGCTCATTCACTTTTGTGTAGATTTTGGATCGATACAAAATACAGACAAAGCGTTCCAACTGAGAGCATACATCAGCAGGCAGATCAATGTCATTCCCGAGCATTGCCAGTGCATCCAGGCCTTGGAACTGGTGTTTTTGTGCACATCCAAAGCTAAGCCGACGGTAAGGGGAGTCTCAGTGCGGTGTTTGAAAGCGACTTCTTCATGTTTTGTTTCATAGGTGACCTGCCGTTCAGACTTGTATGCACATACAAGATGTTGTGCCAGCACAGATGCACTTTGGTTCATAGATTCGGCCCTGCTGATTGTTTTAACCTGATGTAAACCTTGGATGGCATGCTTGCAGAAGAGTTGAAGCAAAGCAGGTGGTTCATGATTATCAAATGTTCCTTCGAATTTCCACGGGGTTGTGCTTGCAATGTCTCTTCTCAGTATTTTAGCTGCTTTCAGAAGGACTTTCACATCTTCTCTTAGGTCTTTTGTATCGGTGGCTAACGCACCAGCAAACAGGGTTTCCTTGGCTTTTGTAGAAAGTACTTGCTCAGGTTTAGTTTTGTCTGGAGGCCTGGTGAAGTGCACATCAGCGATGTTGTCCAAAATAAGTTGCTTTAAGTATGGTTTTTATCGCGGATTGTCGGGTAAAGGGAACCCATTGGCTTCTAGCAAACCAACATATGATTGTTCAATGTCGTTCATATTCAAAGCTGAACTGTTAGATGTGTCATTCATTTCAGTTTCCACCATGTCGAGCATCTCCAGGTCGGACACTAACTGTGCAAAATGAACATGCTGTTTTGGAGGTCTGTTAGCTTTTTTTCTATGTCTCGTTTTGCATGGCCTAAGCACAGAAGGTGATACGTCATGTCCTCAGCAACTGCTGTAAGAAGATCAGGTGAGCCTACAACATTGCTCAGTCTGACTTTCAAAAGTTTTCTGTCTGTTTGTTGACCAATGGCTTTGAGCTGAGCTCCCATGTTTTCAGTTGAGACGTCGTGCAATTTGTCTGCTTTGTCTTCCTGACAAATGACACACATCTCCTTGTCGAAAGCCTGGTAGATCGCTGTGATGTGGAACCACTTGTAGATGCAGCATCAGATTTTGGCACTCGTCCTATTGTCTTCTGTTTTACATCACTGACGCTGCCTGTCACTTGTCCTTTCTCATATCTGGTCTTGGCTCGTTCAATGCATGTTTTATTTGTGAGATCCTTATAACATGTCTTGTGGTATGAATCACCATTCTGTAACAGTTCATGGGCAGACAAACCTTTAATGTGATTCTTTAATGCAGAGAATTCTGTTTCCCCATATGAACATCAGTTGTAATTACTTTCTCTACTGAAGGCAAAGAAGGACGAAGCACATAATTTGTATAATCTGTTTGCTTGCTGCTCAACTGGCAAACAAAGCATAGTTCAAAATCCACCGTTTTTCACTTCTTGTTAGATGAAGACTCTGCCATTTTGGTTAATCCAAAGACTCTAAGCTATGTTATCATGGGTTATTGCTGCTGTGGGTACGTGCAGCCTGCAAAAGAAGAAAATAATATGTTAGTACACCATAAAACGGACAAGTGGAACCTTAACATAAAGCGAACAAACTGCTGCCGATGATTGGATTCGAACGTCAATTTTCCGGCCACCATGTTGAAATAAAAAGGCAGCCTCTGTCTCAATTGTGCAAAATAAAAAGATTATTCGTCAGGTGAAGGTTATTGTTATTATAGTCACCTCTATATACAATTTCCAAGCCAAACTCATTCACAGTGATTATGGCATGAGCTAACGATTAATTAATTAAGCTCCACCACATCCAAGCCTTTCCCAGAAAATCCTCTATGCATTATCCTATTATACAGCGAGACAGTTTTCCCGGAATATTTTGCGGTGATAGCAAAACAAAATGGTTCGGGTCTTGTTGAGAGTGGTTCCAAGCAGTTCATGCTGAAAAAAAAAAATTTAAACCACGTTAAGTTAATTTTAGTGTCAAATTTAGGGTGTTTTGCTACGGTGGCTGCCATCTTGGATTTCAGGCCGTTGGAATGCTCAGAAAAATTGCCACCCTAATTTTTTTGCATGTTTATAGTATCATCGACAAAATCAAGTGAGTTTTTGCTTTTAACCAAAAAAATACACGAATCCTTTTTTTCATGACAAATATGCCTACACTACATCGCGGCGCGAGTCAGGGTATCGTCGGTTCCTGGGCAGTGCCCTGATAGTCGTTTCAAAATTCAAAATTTTTTCGTTTTAAACCTTTATTTTGCTTTTTTTATTTCGCTTATCTTTCCTTATTTTGTTCGGTTAGCGCTCCCTTTCCCAAGGTTCGGGAAAAGTTGGAGTGTATTGGTGACTTCCTCTTCCTGAGTTAGGAAGACGTCGAGCGTGAATTGAGGTGAATTGAGGGACATGACGCGGGATCACATGTTGTGCGTCTCGCGTATAAGGGGAGGTCTCCGCGGCACGGGGTGATTGTCCCCGGGGCATTGCCATTTACATCGGCTGTTCACTTGGTGCTCGTTGACTGAAGGTGCTCATTGACTGGTGAGAATGGAGATTATATCGAACTCCGTGCTTACGCGGATTTATTCTGCGGTGATTAATCGCACATGTATACGTTACTGCTTATGTACTCCTAGCTGAACCTGTATTCCCCAGTGTGCCTGCAGAAGCGGCTCCAATCAAATGGAATAAAGCCTAAACTCTGAAGGTTCTTCTCTCGCTCTCATTTCAATTTATTCCATTTGGTTTTCTCGGCTCTCTCAACCAACGATGGACAAGATCTACAAACCAGAGAGGTTCGACGCAGACCCAAACGCGACTGACGCAGAAATGAAATGGTCGCATTGGTTCTGTTCCTTCTCACACTATCTGACCATCATCGAGGAGGGAGCTGACAAATTGGCCGCCCTCGTGAATCATGTCTCGCCCAGCGTGTTCAGGTTCTTCTCGGAGTGCGACACTTACGAAGCAGCGATCGACGTGCTGCAAGCGCTCTACGTGAAGCCCAAGAACGAGGTATACATACGACATCTTTTCAACACACGCAAGCAAGCAGCCGGGGAGACAATCGATCAGTTCCTGCAAGCTCTGAATCAGCTGGGAAAAGACGGCAGCTTCCGGGCCGTAAGCGCCGAGGAACACCGAAAGGAAGCGACCCGGGAGGCATTCATCCAAGGACTCAGATCAGCCCACATACAGCAACGCTTACTAGAGAAAGCGCAACCCACTCTTGACAAGGTAGTCGATCAGGCACGAGCGATGGATACGGCTCAGCAGCAATCTGAGTCATTTGGGACACCGATGCTGCTAATGAACGCTGCTACGATGGGAACCCAAGGAACCCCACTGGCACAGACACAGCCAGACATAGGGGATGGAGAAACACCCGAGGAGCCGGATACCCAGGCCACGTCAAACTCCTCAGCAACTGCTCCGGTTGGTAAATGCTTCTTTTGTGGGTACAAAAGGCACCCTCGTCAAATTATGTCCCGCCAGAGATGCCACATGCATGAATTGCGACAAGAAAGGGCATTATGCCAGGGTATGTAAATCTACTCTAAGGAGAAATAAACCCACTTCTGCGGCTCTCTACTCGCAAAATAAATTAACTGCAGCCTCCCCGGGGAATCTATCCAAGGCTATCATCAACGTACGAATTAACGGGCATATGGCTGAGGCACTGATTGATACCGGTAGCTCTGAAAGTTTCGTCAACAGCTCGCTAGTGAAAGGCAGGAAATGGATAATCCACCCGACTGACAATACGGTATGCATGGCCGCCACCTCACTACAATCCTGCGTACGAGGGTACTACAATGTTGAATTGGACGTAAAAGGGTACACGCATCGGGATGTAAGGGTACTGGTGCTTCGTGATTTGTGCGCAGATGTAATTCTGGGTCATAATGTCCTCAAGCAGCACACGAGCGTCGAAATACCCTTTGGAGGAAGCAAGCCTCGTCTAATTTTAAATGCGTTGACCACCGCAGAGGTGACGTCCCCCCAGCTGTTCGCTAACTTGTCGCCGGTCTGCAAACCGATAGCGATTAAATCGCGGCGATATACCACTGCTGACATGAATTTCATCACTTCAGAAACCAAGCGATTACTGGAAGAAGGAATTATAGAACCGAGCGACTCGCCATGGCGCGCACAGGTGTTAGTAACCAGCAGTCAGAACCATAAGAAACGAATGGTTGTCGATTATTCCCAAACGGTCAATCGCTTTACCCAACTCGATGCCTACCCCCTGCCGCGCATAGACGAGATGGTCGAACGCGTGGCCAATTATAAGGTATTCAGTACCATCGACTTGCGAAGCGCCTATCATCAAATTCCCATCCGAGAGGAAGACAAACCTTACACTGCATTCCAGGCAGGGAGGCGCCTCTACCAATTCAGGAGAATACCTTTCGGTGTCACGAATGGGGTAGCTTGCTTCCAACGGGTTATGGACGACATCATCTCAGATGAAAACCTCAAAGACACTTTTGTTTACGTGGATAATGTCACAGTGTGCGGTAGGGATCAGGGGGAACATGATAGGAATCTAGACAGATTCTTGAGCATTGCTAGAAAATATAATCTGACTCTCAACTACGAGAAATGCGTATTCTCGGCAAGGTCAATTGACCTTCTCGGCTACACGATAGCCGACGGCACAATTAAGCCTGATCCTGAACGATTGCGCCCGCTCCGTGAGCTTCCACCACCTCAGGACTTGCAGACAATGCGCCGGGTGATCGGGATGTTCGCTTACTATGCGAGATGGATTTCGCAATACTCCGAGAAAATACATCCCCTAGTGCATTGCAAAAACTTTCCACCAGATGCCGCTGTTGTAAGAGCTTTCCACAACCTCAAGGATGATATCAGTAAGTCCGTGGTTTTATCGATCGACAGCTCGGTGCCCTTCGTGGTGGAAACCGACGCTTCAGATCACGCCATAGCTGCTACACTTAATCAGTCTGGGCGGCCGGTCGCGTTCTTCTCGAGAACTCTCTCTAGAAGCGAGCAGAGACACTCAGCGATAGAGAAGGAAGCGTACGCCATCGTCGAAGCGCTGCGGAAATGGAGACATTATTTACTGGGAAACCACTTCACGCTCGTTACGGACCAACGATCCGTGGCATTCATGTTTGATGGGAAAAATAACGGGAAAATTAAGAATGAAAAAATTATGAGATGGCGGATAGACCTAGCTTGCTACAGTTACGACATTGTTTACCGGCCCGGGAAGGAAAACCCTGCTGCAGATACCTTCTCTCGGGTCTACAGTTCGGCAACAATCAGTCAGGCTTTGCAAGACCTACACGTGTCTCTCTGCCACCCAGGGGTAACCAGGATGGCACATTTCGTGCGCAGACAAAATCTTCCCTATTCTGTTGAAGATATTAAACAAATGAATGCTTCACGCCCTGTTTGTGCTGAACTAAAACCCAGATTCTATGGCGCGGCATCTGGCAGACTGATCAAGGCCACTTCCCCCTTCGAGAGACTAAACATCGACTTCAAAGGGCCCCTACCGACCGAAACAGACAACAGATACATATTCACCGTTGTTGATGAATATTCAAGGTTCCCTTTCGCATTTCCGTGCTCGGATATGACCTCGGGCACTGTCGTGAGATGTCTCTCTGACCTCTTCGCTATGTTTGGGAAACCTTCGTACATACATTCAGACAGAGGGCCGTGTTTCATGTCGGCCGGGCTAAAACAATTCCTACTAGAGCTCGGCATAGCAACTAGTCGAACGACGGGTTACAACCCACAGGGTAACGGGCAGGTGGAACGGTATAAGGGGTTATTTGGAAAGCTGTAACTCTGGCGTTGAAATCAAGAGGGCTGGGCCCCGAGCGGTGGGAGGTTACTCTTCCTGACGCTCTGAATTCCATACGCTCTTTGCTCTGCACGTCCACCAATGCAACTCCTCACGAACGAATGTTTACTCACCAGCGACGTTATGTTGACGGTCAAACGGTGCCCAACTGGCTGACCCATCCTGGAACAGTGTTCATGAAACGCCCGGTACGACAAAGCAAGTATGAACCCCTGGTGGAGGGGGTCGAACTCATTGACACTAATCCAGAGTATGCTCATGTCAGGCTCCCGGATGGCAGGGAGACCACTGTGTCGGTTCGCTATCTGGCTCCCTCAGGTACTCCTCCCGCAGGTACACCACCTTCTGGCACTCCTCCTTCTGACATCCCCTCCCCAGGTGTTCCCCCCCAGGAACTCCACCGGGCGACGGGGCTGCCGCGTTCCACCCGAGAGCGATCGAGGAGTCATCCCCGGCACAAGTCGAGGCTCACCAAGAGGATCGGGAGTCTCCCTCAAGTGAAACTGCCATTTACTCCCGGAGAGGTCGACGAATAAGGCCCCCTCGACGACTCAATCTGTAAAGGGGATTATCGGCATTCTCGCTGCTCATGCTCCTATATGCTCATTATATCATATAACGATGCTCATTTCCATGCTCCTACAACTCAAAATAATCACTGCTTGGCATGTATGCTTCTGTAGACCTATTAGTCCGCGTTGCTTGAAATGTATACTCCTATAGTGCTAAAGCAATCATGGTGTGTAAGATGGGCCCCTAGTTGCATTTTAAAGGTGGGGAGAATGTGGTGAATTGAGGTGAATTGAGGGACATGACGCAGGATCACATGTTGTGCGTCTCGTGTATAAGGGGAGGTCTCCGCGGCACGGGGTGATTGTCCCCGGGGCATTGCCATTTACATCGGCTGTTCACTTGGTGCTCGTTGACTGAAGGTGCTCATTGACTGGTGAGAATGGAGATTATATCGAACTCCGTGCTTACGCGGATTTATTCTGCGATGATTAATTGCACATGTATACGTTACTGCTTATGTACTCCTAGCTGAACCTGTATTCCCCGGTGTGCCCACAGAAGCGGCTCCAATCAAATGGAATAAAGCCTAAACTCTGAAGGTTCTTCTCTCGCTCTCATTTCAGGTTAGCGCTCCCTTTCCCAAGGTTCGGGAAAAGTTGGAGTGTATTGGTGACTTCCTCTTCCTGAGTTAGGAAGACGTCGAGCGTCGTGTGTGAAACATGGCGGCCGCTCGCTCGAAGCGATATGCCACGTTCGAATGGTTATCGCGCAAAAATGGCGTCGCTTGCTCTCCACCGGAGGGTGTTTCGGTGGAAGCGATTGTTCTCGCGATCAGGAATATTATCGGGTTTGGTGAGGTACGTGCCGCGTCGCGGATGAATAAACGAGTTATCGTGTTTGTGTCCCACGAAGAGCACGTTGCTCTCATCATACAACAAGGCCTGTCCCTCGACTCTGGACACTTTGTGATGACGTATTCTTTGGATACTCCTGCTCAGAAAGTGGCTATCTTAAATGTACCGCCATTCCTGAGCGGTGATTTAATCCTTAAAGCACTGCAGCGCTATGCACACTGCATGTCCCCTCTAATAATGCTACCTTTGGGCTGTAAAGATGAACGTGCCAGTCACGTGATGTGTTTCCGTAGACAAGTATTTATGGTACTTAACAAGGATTATCCCTCTCTGAACGTCATTTTAAAGTTCACTGTAAATAGTCACGATTACCAAGTATACGTAAACAATGACACCCTGAAGTGCTTTGGTTGTGGTGCAGTGGGACACATGAAACAGTTTTGCCCTCTTCGGAAAACGCAGCCTTCCACGGCCGAACCGAATAACAATGGCTCGCAGATTAATGTTAACGTTTCAACGAACGTGCAGGATAAACCGGCTGAACAAGTGGACACTCTCCCTCCCAATGACGGACAGGACAAACGCGTTCAACAAGTGGACACGCCCCCTCCCAATGACGTACGGGACAAACTTGTTCAACAAGTGGACACGCCCCCTCCCAATGACGTGTGGGGTAAATTAACTGAACAAGTGGACACGCCCCCTCCCAATGAGCCAATGGACAGTGTAAGTGAGGGGTTCATCACCATCTCAAAAGTTAAAAAAAAAAAAAAAACATAAATCCCTTTCACCATGTGTGTCACCTTCTGGTAAAAGGCAAATCAGTGAAAATAATTACTGGAATTCCATGTAATAACAGATTTGCCTTTCTGGAAGAAGAAAGTCATCCAGAAACGTCCACTTGTTCAAATGTTATCAATGAAACAATCGTATCGAACCTGCCAATCTCAACAGTGTTTCTAACCCCACAGAGAGTGTCCTCTCGTACAACGACCTTCCTAATGTAGACTGCTCCCATATCCAACAGTCACAGGAGGAAGAGAAACTTTTACAGTCTCTCTCTAATAAAGCAATAAATGAGGCAAATAAGGACACTAAGGAAACAATGGAGGATAGTGTACCTTCTCCAATGGAGAGTGACACATGACGCGAGCACCGTGGCCATGTCACGGACAGGCTTGGAGTCCCCTCTCTTACATTCCGAAGAATCCCCAGACGTAACTCTGATATATAAGGCTCCTGAAGAAGACTGTTTCATTGAAACCGAGCAATCATGTGATGCTCACAATGAAACTGAAACACCAATCGATTCCCCATGTGAGGAATCTGATGATGAAAGTCAAGATGAGTCCTCTCAGATGCTAAAGGCTGAAAGCAGACCTTCGGATGACGAGCTTCGGGACTTCTTGAGGGATTCTTATCGTAAGAGAAATATTGAACTGAAAGATCATTTCCCCGATCTTCCGGTGTTAATTACGAAATTTAAACAAATTGTGCGTTACCCTGTCACCCCAAACTTCACTGAGGCTCAGAAACACAGGTTTAAAAAAATGAACCAGAAAGCTCAGCAGGAGCTTCTTAAGTGAGGTCCTTATGGTGTGTTTCTCTTATTTATTTATTTATTTTTCTTCTTTCCCTTTCGAAGCACATGAATGTCAATTTTGGAAGTCTAAACATTAATGGTGGTGCTAGTTTAGAACGCAAAGTTCAGGTAAAAGATCTGACACGAAGTTTGCACCTGGACGTCTTGTTATTGCAAGAAACGCATGGAGATCTGACTGCCCAAGCCCAATGGAGAAAGCTCATGAAGGGTCAGTGGTTCTTCAGTGATATCAATTCCTTCACTGCCGGGATCGCCTTCTTTGTCTCTCCTTCATTAACGCTCTCGCAAGTTCATGATAATGAAATAATTCCTGGACGTCTGGCTTGTCTTCAGTTCATTGCCAACAATCAAATCTTTACTTTTGTAAACATTTATGTCCCCAATGAGAATGCTGAAAAGTATTATAACTTCTTCCTGAAACTAAAGGCCTTTCTAAGCACAATTGACTTGAACTGCTGCTTTATAATGAGTGGTGACTTCAACTGTACCCTTGACCCTGCTTTAGACAGAAACAGTGCAGAGCCGCATCCAAAATCTGCCAAAACTTTGGAAAAAATTATAAAAACTGTGGGACTCATGTATGTTTGGCGTATCCAACACCCCAGACAACGTCAGTTCACTTGGTTAAGATGTGTGTCCCAGCGACACACTCGACCTCGGTTAGACAGAATTTATATCAATGCTACAATGCTTGATAAGATGTTAAAATCTGATATCGTGCCTTCTCTTTTCTCTGATCATCTGGTGACAACATTCTCCTTTAAGCTTGCTCTGCAGCAACATGGCAGTCCGTATTGGAAGTTTAACGTCGTGTTACTTGAGAATGTTACTTTTTGTGAAGCCTTTAGGGTGTTTTGGGATAGCCTCATCAAACGAAAGAATAGTTGAAGTATCCCTAGATTATGGTGGGACTATGTAAAGGCACAGATTGCCGTCTTTTGCCAACAGTTTAATCATTTCTCATCTTTTAGTGCAAAAAAGGAGAGGCTTGTACTCGAAAAAGAAATACTGAAATTACAATCTGATGTTGCAAACAACCCCAGTGCAACAAATAACCATTTGCTACTGGAAAAAAGGCCCTTTTACATGATCTTGTTGACTATCAAGTGAAATAAAAGGTACAATGATCCGATTACGGATGGATCAGATTTATAATTTGGACTCTCCAACAAAATTTTCCTTTCATTTTAATACAAAGACCACCCATCAAAGGCAAATTGAAACCCTTAGGCTCTCAACTGGGGACATCGTGACATCACAAGATAGCATAAAGAGGGAGATCTATAACTTCTTCTCAGACGTGTTTAAGTCAAACGATGTTGACAATGATGCAATACAATATTTCACGTCTGATCTACCCACGTTGAGTGCTACTCAAAGGGATCAGCTTGATTCCTTACCTTCCTTGGAAGAACTTACACTCTCGCTGGCTTCTCTGCCGACTGGAAAATCTCCTGGACTAGACGGCCTCCCAGTCGAGTTTTACAAATCATTTTGGTCCTTATTAGGTCCAGAGCTTTTGGAGGTCTTTACTAGTTCTTTACAATGTGGGGAATTGCCAATGAGCTGTCGTAGAGCAGTAATTACTTTATTACCGAAAAAAGGGGACCCTCAGCTTGTTGGCAACTTGCGCCCAATCTCTCTTTTAACTTCCGACGATAAAATATTTTCCAAAGCTCTTGCTCGACGCATCTCCCCCCTTCTAGAATCTTTGATTCAAAGTGATCAGTCCCGTTGTATCCCTAACAGACAGATACATGATAACATATTCCTAATAAGAGATCTTTGGGATGTGTGTAAAGCTAAAAATGATAATCTTGGTTTGATTGTGCTCGACCAAGAGAAAGCTTTTGACCGTGTTAGTCATGCATACATTTTCAAGGTTCTCGAGTGTTTTGGACTTGGTCCCAGGTTTACCTCCCTTATAAAACTTTTTTATCATGGCATTTCCTCAGTACTCAGAGTAAACTCTGAATTGACTTCACTTGTAAAGGTTGGAAGGGGTATCCGTCAAGGATGTCCTTTTCTGGCATTTTGTACTCTCCAATTCTCGAGCTGCTCCGAATCAAAGTTCGCAGCTTCTTAACTGGATACACAAATCTGCAAGTAAAACCTGTGAAAGTTTCTGCCTATGCTGATGATATTTGTGTCATTGTACGCACAAGCAAGGAGATGAAGAAACTGGTGGACTGCTTGAACTATTATGGTTTAGCTTCTTCAGCTGCAATAAACTGGTACAAGTGCCAGGCACTGTGGATCGGCCGATGCCAGCTGCCCATGCCTGTTCTTCCGGAATGCCTCACCTGGTCGAACAACGGAATTAAGTAGCTTGGCGTTTTCATCGGTGATGCAGCAACACAAGCAAAGAATTGGGAGGGTCTCGCTGAAGCTCTCAAACAAAAACTGCTGAAATGGAAAGGCTTACTGACTCTGCTTTCTTATTGAGGCCGAGTCCTGGTCATCAATAACTCAGTAGCATCTCTATTGTGGCACAGGATCAAAGCCATACCACCTCCTGAACTTTTTTTGCTGAACATACAGAAAACCTTAACAAATTTTTTCTAGAGTGGAAAACACTGGCTTCGTCCATAGATCCTGAATCTTCCATTGGAGGAAGGTGGACAGGGTCTTGTGGACATTGTGTGCAGGGCAATGGCCTTCGGCGTCACCTCAATCTGGCGGCTTCTCTACGGTCCATCGGACTTAGTCTGGAGGTCCGCCGCCCTCCTCATCCTTCGTCAAGCTGGTATGCTTGACTTTTCATCAGGATTATTTTGAATGAATATGAAATGTATTGATTTGTCCTTGCTTCCACCTTTTTATAACAGCATTTTAAATGCTTGGCATGTTTTTATAGTTGACCGTGATTATCCTTCCTACACCAAAGATATGTTTTTGAATGAACCTCTGTTTCACAACTCTCTTTTTAAAAGAATAAGAACGGAGCGTTCTTTTATCGATCATTTTATTCAGAACGGTGTCCATTGCGTTTCTGATCTAATGACTGACAACACGAGATGGTTGAGTGCTGCAGCACGAGCAACCAAGGTTGGCATATGGTTCTTCCACCAAGTATCTTTTATTATTATGTGAAGTACTTCAGGTGCACCAGAGAGTTAAGGTACACTGGGAGAGATCTCCTCGCACTGGCGATGGCTCAACTGTTCTCGAATCAAATCCTCTCTTCCCAAATCTCGAACTCACTCCCACTGTCATGATTTCCGGTTCAATTGTAAAATATTTACCAAAAATACATTTTGGAATCACACCACAAGTAGGTCTGAGGAAACGTCACATTTACCAAGCCTGTGTGAAAGCAATTCGACCTTCTTAAGGAAGTGGCACAACTACTTGCCTCCAGAACCTAACTAACTGGAACCTAACTAACTGGAACCTTCCAACCTAACTGGAAAGCCTTTTACCATGTTCTTATTCCAAAGAAAACTGCTGTCCTGTCTTGGAGGCTGGCACATTGGGTATTACCGACCAATAAACTCCTGCAGGTTTTCTCCTTTGAAATACCTAACCTGACCAATGTCCCTTCTGTGGAACTCTCGAGACCTTGTCACATGCTTGTGTTGAATGTGCGCACTTGATCCCTTTGTTTGGTTTGTTTTGTGAACTGTGCTCCAAGTTTTCTTTGAAGTTCACTTTAAAAGTTTTTATTTTTGGCTTTGAATCCAAAACACATCCACTGGAAGTGATTTTGGCCAATTTTCTCATTGCCACAGCAAATAAGTCAATTTATCGCACAAGGAAAGCAAAAATTGAAAATATTTCAGGGTGTGCTGATAACCTTCTGGTCTTGTTTAAAGGAATCGTTTTTGCCCGTATTAAAATGCAATTTTCTTTTTACACCTTCATAAACAAAATGTGCATTTTTAAAAGTGTGTGGGCTCTAAATGATGCACTTTCTACTGTTCAAAATGGTCTTTACTTTTGCCATCATGATGTCTTATCACTTTTGCCATCATGATGTAACCTTGTATTCTTGAATATGTAAGTTTTGTGTCGTTATGAAAAATGTTTCTCCTTTATAAATTGTGTTTTCTATTTTTGTAATAAAAGGACATAAAAGTAATCTCTCTCTATATCTCTCTATGTCTCGCTCTTTCTCTGTCTCGCTCTTTCTCTGTCTCGCTCTTTCTCTGTCTTGCTCTTTCTCTGTCTCGCTCTCTGTCTCGCTCTCTGTCTCGCTCTCTGTCTCGCTCTCTGTCTCGCTCTCTGTCTCGCTCTCTGTCTCGCTCTCTGTCTCGCTCTCTGTCTCGCTCTCTGTCTCGCTCTCTGTCTCGCTCTCTGTCTCGCTCTCTGTCTCGCTCTCTGTCTCGCTCTCTGTCTCTGTCTCTCTGTCTGTCTCTGTCTGTCTCTCTCTGTGTCTCTGTCTCTGTCTGTCTCTGTCTGTCTCTGTCTGTGTCTGTGTCTCTGTCTGTGTCTCTGTCTGTGTCTCTGTCTGTGTCTCTCTGTGTCTGTGTCTCTCTCTCTGTCTCTCTGTCTCTCTGTCTCTCTCTCTCTCTCTCTCTCTCTCTCTCTCTCTCTCTCTCTCTCTCTCTCTCTCTCTCTCTCTCTCTCTCTCTCTGTCTCTGTCTCTGTCTCTGTCTCTGTCTCTGTCTCTGTCTCTGTCTCTGTCTCTGTCTGTGTCTGTGTCTGTGTCTGTGTCTGTGTCTGCGGCTGGGTCTGTGTCTGTGTCTGTGTCTGTGTCTGTGTCTGTGTCTGTGTCTGTGTCTGTGTCTCTGTCTGTGTCTCTGTCTCTCTCTCTCTGTGTCTCTGTCTGTGTCTCTGTCTCTCTCTGTCTCTCTCTCTCTCTGTCCCTCATTTATTCCCTTGCTTGTTGTATCCTACTGTGGTCCCACTGCCCCCTAACGTTGCCATTTTACTCTGTTTCTTCGATCTTGTACATAAAAAGTTCTTTTTTGTCAGGCCCTTTATCCATTGTCTTTCAACAGAGTAAGTCACTCGTGATGTAATTAAGCGAGTCCATTAACTCTTTCCGTCTTTCGCTCACATTCTATGGACATGATGAATCTCTCTCGCCTGTCTCAGTACATCCCACCTATAATCAGGACGACGAGGTGGCCTGCATGTGTTTCACCGGCCTTGTGGTTCTGTAGTCTGACATCGTAGATTATACTGACACATCATTCTTCTCACTCCACTCATCACTACACATCAACGTTGCTGTCAATCCCTCTTGCCCCCACTCCTCACTTTTCACTCCCAACCCAATGATTTTGTTCACAACTGGATGTTTGTCTTGACATGCCATCACTGCGTTGTTTGTAATGTCTGCACCGAAAACCCACGTGGTGAAAATGACCGAAAGCAGCGTATCACAGGAGCCAAATGCGTCATGGAGCTTCCCCCCAACCCCCCCCCACTTCCACCCTCACTCCTCCCCTTCCCCATATGCTCTTTTTCCACACCCCGTACCAGATCTTCCTCATCAACATTACCTTTTCTTCTCTTCTCTTCTCTTCGCTTCTTTTTTTTATCTGTTATCTCCCTCTCTCTCTCTCTCTCTCTCTCTCTCTCTCTCTCTCTCTCCCTCTCTCTCCCTCTCTCTCTCTCTCTCCCTCTCTCTCCCTCTCTCTCTCCCTCTCTCTCTCCCTCTCTCTCTCTCTCTCTCTCCCTCTCTCTCCCTCTCTCACTCCCTCTCTCTCTCTCTCTCTCTCTCTCCCTCTCTCTCTCCCTCTCTCTCTCCCTGTCTCTCTCTCCCGCTCTCTCTCTCTCTCTCTCTCTCTCTCTCTCTCTCTCTCTCTCCCTCTCCTCTCTCTCTCTCTCCTTCTTCTCTCTCCCTCTCTCCCTCTCTCCCTCTCTCTCTCTCTCTCTCTCTCTCTCCTCTCTCCTTCTTCTCTCTCCCTCCCTCCCTCTCTCCCTCTCTCCCTCTCTCCCTCTCTCCCTCTCTCCCTCTCTCCCTCTCTCCCTCTCTCATCTCACTCATCTCACTCATCTCACTCATCTACCAATTATAGCTACCTTTCATGTACCATCTATTCTTGTATTTTAGGGACAGTATCCCTGTCACCATACATTTCATATAATAGCACCCACTTGTACCCCTATTATCATCCCATTCTTCATCCTTATCCCCATCACAATTACTATCCCTATCCACATCTCATCTCATCGGGGGCCCAGCCCAGCCAGCCCTAACCATCCCTTACACCCGCTCCCTCCTCTCCCCCCTCCCTCCCCGGAGTGACTCCACATGATTCCGACTGGCTCATCCAGCCCAGCTGTACATGTTAGCGGCCGGACGTCGTGCTGGCCCGTTCATGCTGTGCTGTGGTCTCAAAGCCTCCCGCACACTCCGTGTCACAGTAAGTCCTTGTCGTCTCTCTCTTGTCTTTCACACACAGATCAATTGTATTTACACTTCATCTTAATTTACTCACTTTACCTCATACCGTCTTCCCATGCTTGCATCATAAACAGAAATGCTTGGGTTATTATTTACTTTCCTCCAAAAAAAAAAGAATAATAATAATTATATATATATATATATATGTAGAGTTATATATTTATATATTTGTATAAAGTGCAATTTGACGTCATGTCAAGGTTCCACAGGTTTTGAATTACACACAATTTAGAATGGGGCAGGTGGAGGGGAGAGAGGGGGACGGAGGGATCGAGTAAAGGTGGAAAGGTGAATGTGAAGGTTAAGGATGATGGAGGTGAGGGAAAACTGATGAAGTAGAAAAGTACAATAAGTGTGATTTTTGATCTAAAATATGAAAAAGTACAAGATTGATAAGGGATCATATGAACAGGAAATACAGAGGTACAATGCAAAGGTTTAAATTTCTGACAAAATAAGACGCGAAAGAAACAATTAACTCATTTTTGTTGCAAAAGGATGTGACGAGAACATGTTTCCTCGATGTGTGAAGATAGTCGTGCCATGGACGAACTAATTACCACTTGTAAACCCTCCAATATGATTGTCTGATTAGGTAACCTCACTCGAAGCCAGGAGTTTAATTTTTATTAAATATTGTACACTGTCACAATTTGTCTAAATATGTAATAAAAATATAATTATTTCCACAAATATGTATGTCTTCTTCTTCTTCTTCTTCTTCTTCTTCTTCTTCTTCTTTCGGCTGCTCCCTTTTAGGGGTCGCCACAGCGGATCATCCGCATGATCCGCATAGTGATTTGGCACATGTTTTACGCCGGATGCCCTTCCTGACGCAACCCTGGTCGCCTCTTACGACACAGGGATATGGTACACCTATTTTAACCGGGGTATACACCGGCCCAGTATACTGGTACTCATTTTGCCGACCTCGGAAGGATGACAGGCTGAGTCAACCCGCTGGTGTATTAATTCAGTGGCCCAACGAGGCTTGAACTCAGGACCTTTTGGATCCCAAGCCACTGCCATAACCACTGCGCCAACACTAGGCTATTCCACAAATATGTATGTATATATATATATATATATAGTTATTCATGCCAAAAGATTATTTACTTTCCTCCAAAAAAAACGACGCAATTCAGCCTTGTGCATTTCTGCTGCCTCTTTCCCAGTCTGTTGATTATTTCATTCTGGACATTTGACTCAAAGCACAAGGGTTACTTGTATTAGGGTGCAGCATGGGCAGGATGTGCCGATTGGCCATTCCTTGGGTCTATTCTTCATTGTATAATGTCGTATTTTGGATTCAATCGGTTTTGGGGTTTTTTTTTACATATTTATTTCAGCTCCTGTTTTACTCTTATTTTACTTATTTTGAAGCCTGGTGTTGGCTTCACGGTTTAGGTTGCTGGCTTACGATCTGAGGGTCTTGAGTTTAAGCCCCTGTTGTGCAGTCAAATATCACTGGTTGGTTTGACTCTCCCTGTCATCCTTCTGAGGTTGGCAAAATGAATCCAAGCTTCCTGGGAACAGGGGGAATTGCATCAGTGGCACAGCTGTGCTTCCACAAAAATGATGCAACCGGCTGCCACAGCCTGCATATGAAATGTATGTGCACTTCCTTTTGAGTTCAGATCCAAGAGTGCAGCAAATAAACTTGCCTTGAGAGTTCATTAACTGATGGGGTAAGGAAGTCATTGAATGATTATTTCCTTCTGGAATAATCGCTGAATCGGCTCTTGTGCTTCTGTGACCAATCAATGCCAGTTTAATCATCCTGTGGTTGGAGGAATGGTCCTCCATTTGTAGTACATCAACCTCCTTCACATACGTTACATTTCTGGCCTGTTGGAGTGTTTACTCTTGAGTGGAAGTTGGAAAGCTTCAGGGTTGATTCCCATGTCTTGACTTGAATGTGTTTTTGCTCTACGTATTTGCAAACCACTGTGTGTTTGCCTTAGTGACTCTCAAAAAATATTATCCCCTCCCTGGAAGTCGTTAATGAGCTAGCTGGGTTTTAACTGACAATCCAGTAGCAACATGGTAATTCTACTGACACGAACTTACTTTCCAGAAGCTTAGAATCCATATCCTTTATACTGCAGCTTTGCAACTGGATTTCACCCATAACATGTGGCACACCCGGATTCAGCTGCTCCTGGACTTGATGCATGTTAAACTTGTGGCAACATCACCTGCATCACCAGCACTAACAAGCTACCACAAATCTTTTTTTAAAGTGAGAACGCGTCTGGCAAGCCCACGCATCTACGTTACTTGGTGGCAGCAAATGTCTCAAATCTGGAAAAGTCAGGGTTGGCTCAGTGTGACTCGATGTAGAGCAGTGTCCGGTTGCTCAGACGAGCTTGCCCCTTAGTTGAGTGGAGAGGGCTCTTGATGCGCTCAATTTTGCTGAATGACTTTTTACCATTGCAGATGGACACCGGCATTGTCCAATAAATCACTCAAGCAATGAATATTTTCAGCAATGTCTATTCGACGTTGAGTAAGTCCAGTGGTGCTGGCTGGCTGTTGTTGGACAATCTTTTTTTGAGAAGCCACCACTGCACCCACTCCTTAATCACCTTAACTTTAACTTAACCAGACTCTGCAGTCTCCCTTCTCGAGCTACTCTGCATTTAATCAAAGAGACTTGGCTTTCGTGGAACGTGAACCAACTGTCGCTATCCGGGTAGTTCTTCATCGTGATACCTCAGGTCACTGACAATCGTGTCGAATGTTACAAAAAACGCTTGCAGCTCATGATGGGTCAACATGGCTTCTTGTAATTAGTAATTCCAGTTCATTCAGTCAATGACATCATGTGATTCCCATTCTTGATGGGCCGACTTACAGCATGTTTTATGATATTCTTCATTCATTACTCTGGTTTTCGTGTGTGTACGATGGGTCATTTTGGGTCGTGGCATCAGCTGCAGATACAAGATTGTGATTCCTGCACCAAGCTCCGACGCCATCTTGATATTTGTGATGTCGCTTTTTTTTCTCTCTCCACAAAACAGAGCAATGAAGGAGAAATTTCCTCATCCCCCATCAATGCCGACCTTCAGGCTTTGTCCGTGCTCCATCCTAAGTACCATTTTTTAAGTCTTTGGTATTACTCTGCTCATGTTGGAATGGAAATATTGACCTCCCAGACTCTAAGCGGATGCTCTAGCTACAACATCACCACCGAGTGTGCACTGAGTTGCTAGGATGAAAGATCTTCACTCGGGTCATTTTGAGTTGCACGTCGGGTGATGTACTCATGTGTTCTCACGAGGTGGCGACATCACACTGCATTTTCCATCTCATCTCCTGCCACGTGCGTCGACTAAACCTTTGTTGTTAAAAGTCTCGTGTCATTTAACAAAAAAAACAAAAAAACATTCCAATCCTCTTTATAGCTGTGGTTTAATTACATTAGAGATTAATGGGCAAGGTAATAAGGGACCAAGGCATATTACTTTTGAAGTTCACATTAAGACTGCAGGGAAACAAAAATTCTCATTGACTGATATAATCTTCGTTCGCTGTGACATTGTCATTATTAAGCTTTTAGCAAGATTTGAACCTGACATACCATACCCTTCTCCTTATATACCATACCGAGGTATGCCATGGGATCTTTGTCATCCAACAGACATTGTTAGCAGATAGGAGTGCAAGGTAAAACAAAATCTCATCCAATGGATGGTGCATTCACTGATGAACCACCGACCTACCTGCTAAACACGAGGGTTACAAATTGGAGTCGATCTGGGAATCGATCCCAAACTCAACAACAGAAAGGGTACACCTCCTCTGAACCATCCTTTTAGCACATCGTGTTATTTATATGCAAATAATTCCCAGTCAAGGACATCGTGTATTCTGTTCATTGTATTCTTCTGAACGGACCACTTAGTGCTTATTCTCATAAGGAGCTTCAATGCAGGAGGTCATTAGGCTTGCTGAATTCCACCAATATTTATATGTACCTCTCGATCCACAGTGCTTCTAGATACCTTTCCAATTTAAATCCGTCCACTGTCACTGCTGCCACCACCTTTCCAGGGAGACAATTCCATGCATTAATGAACCTCTGAGTGAAATACCCTCCTTCAACATCATCACAACTCTCCTCTTCACTGTCAAGCTGTGGCTCCTGGTCCGATTGCATGGACTGTCTTGTTGCTTAGGTTATCTATCCACAGGAATGATGTCATGCAATGCATTCAGAAAGACTCCGCAGACATAGCAGAAGTTATCAGGATCATGCTTGCAGGAACCTCGAGCAGAAGCCATCATGAGACAATATCTTTTAATAAAAGAACAAATATAATAAGACGAGTTGAAGGGAAAGAACGGAAACAAAATGTAACATATATCAAATGACTACTTGAATGAATCATATAAATCATACTTGAATAACCTACTTGAAAAAAATCATATTTTTTTCAAAATATTTTCTAAATCACAAAACGATCAACAGTATGCTATGTTTTACTTCTGATTAGCATATCCCTGTATGTTTCAATGCTGTTGTATAGTTTCATTAATGTTCAAATACATTTTTCTGCAATTTTCTTATGTAAATATACAATATTTTGTTATTTTTCAAAAAATTGGTGTCATTTCCTTAATAACGATTAGCGACATAAAATTTTTAAAAACCACAGTTTGCCATGGATGCTCGCTTTCCATCAACCATTCTTTTTTTCCAACTTCAGTGCCAACTCACCCCCCTCACCCCTCACTCTCACTCTCAAAGCAACCATCCCACTCTTCTCCCTCCAAGCCTCCCTCTCACCTCTTTCAAAAATTCCCCCCTCACCTTTCTCCCACCTTTCATCCCCCTCACTCTTCCTTCTCTAAGTTGCCCCCCCTCTCATCCACCAACCTGCCTCCCTCCACTGCCCTCTCACCTCCATCTCTTCACTCCACCTCCTCAAATCCTCAACTGCCATCTTCCTTGTCTCTTGTCCCCCCTCTCTCCCAGCACCACAGAGCCTTTTCTCCTCCTCATTCGGCCCCCTCCCCTCGCTATTCTGCAATACCCCACACTCCTTCAGCAACCCTCCTTACCTCCCCCTCGTCCCTCGTCCTACCCTCCCCGCCCCCTCCACCTGCTGCACCCAAAGCCTCCTCGCCTACCTCTTCATTAAAAGTGTGGACCTCAAATATCCGGGGCGTTCGCTCAAACCTTTCAGATCTTTCCATACAGGTTGCCACTGACAAACCAGACATCATCTGCCTAACAGAAACTTTCCTCTCCCAAGACGTGTCTGACTCCCAAGTATCACTCCCTGGTTACTCCCTCTTACGGTATGACAGACCCTGAGCCTCGTCCTGGTGGAGGTGTTGCTCTCTTCATCAAAGACTCTATTCCTCACTCTCCCTGCACCGCTCTCACTCCCCCACACCCCCCAGGAATACCTCTGGCTTCGGCTTCCCCTCCTCCCACCTCATGTTTATATGTGTACTGTACCGTCCACCGAACAGTGATGACTCCATCTACACCTCACTCTCCGAAAACATGGACCATCTTCTATCTTCTCATCCAAACTCTCTCTTCCTCTTATGTGGTGACTTCAATTGTCATCGCCAGTTAACTAGGTGTGGGTACCTCTCTCACCTGCCATGGGACATCAGCAAAAAGCTTTCTGTGACTCATTGGGACTGACTCAATCGGTCAACTTCCCGACCCGGATCTCAACCAATGGTACTCCATCTCTTCTGGATCTGATTTTGACAAATTTCCCTGACAATATCTGCTGCTCTTCCTTCGCTCCAATTGGTTCTTCTGACCACGTCCTTGTTAAAGTGGACATCTCTCTGGCTGTCATCAGAGAACCACCTCACCGCCGTCCCGAGTCTGGCATTTCACTCAAGCCGACTGGCAGGGTCTCCGAGCAGCCATCAAACTTACAGACTGGTCTCCTATCACTACTTTCTCAAACATCAACTCATCCTGGGAATTCTTTCAAAGAAACTTGCTCTCCCTCATGCACAGATTTATCCCCTCTCGTGTTCAGTTGTCTTACCCTTCCTCCCGCCCTTGGTTTACTGAAGCTTGTGGTGAGGCAGTTGTCCTGAAACAACTTGCCTTTGCCTCATGGAAAGCAAACCCAACTGAGGAGCAATCTCAGTTCTTTCCACAAAGCTCGGAACAAGTGTGTATCTACCCTCAGGAGAGCCAGAAAACAACATCTTTCTCATCTCAAGTCTGAACTCTCAAACCTCTCTCCCTCCTCAAAATCCTGGTGGCGTTTAATCAAATCTGTTTCTGGTGTATGTTCCCCCTCCATCCCTCCCTTACCTCAAATGGCCGCACTGCTGATTCCACACGTGATAAAGCTGAATGTCTAAACTCGGTGTTTGCAGCTAAATCTTGTGTCCCTAAACCCATCACTATCTCTACCCACTTTACCCAGTCGCACCCAACTGTCCCTGGACTCTGTATCCTTTTCTCCTGACAAGGTGGAGAGCTTGCTTTCAAACCTCGAGTCAGATTCTGCAACCGGTCCAGACGGCATCAGCCCACGTGTCCTCAAAGCCTGCTCTTCTGCTCTTGCTCACCCTCTCTCTGTTCTATTCACCCTCTCATTTTCCCAAGGTCATCTGCCATCTGCTTGGAAATCTGCTAACATCACTGCCCTGCATAAAGGTGCAAAAACAGATCCCTGTAACTACAGACCAATCAGCCTTCTCCCAATCATCAGCAAGGTTATGGAATCCATCATTGCTTCAGACATGAAATCCTTCCTCTTCTCCAATGGCTTGATTTCCAATCATCAATTTGGTTTCAGACCAGGTCACTCTACCCTGGATATGCTGCTACTGCTCTCCCATCAATGGATGGAGGTCCTCAATGCCAGACAGGAAATCCGAGCCGTATCCCTGGACATATCACGTGCTTTTGACACAGTCTGGCACCCTGCCCTACTCACCAAACTCTCTTCCCATGGTATTCAAGGCCATCTCCACTCATGGCTCGCAGACTTCCTCTCCTGTCGCAGTCAACGTGTGGCCCTAAATGGAGTTCTTTCATCCCCTCTTCCTGTGCAGGCTGGAGTTCCTCAAGGTAGCGTTCTGGGCCCTGTTCTTTTCTGGTTTTCATCAATGATCTCTCGGACTCTCTGGAAAATCCTCTATTTCTCTTTGCCGACGACTCCACCCTCTGCCGTACCATCTGTCATCCCTCAGACCGGCAAGCAGCAGCCTAACTTCGCTCACTGCAGATCTGGATAAAATCACAAACTGGTCCAACCGTGGAACATGTCTTTCAATCCACACAAATCTCACACTCTCACTATGTCTCTTGAAAGGACCGTTTACAAAACCCCCCATCCACTTTCTCAACAATCCTCTGGAAGAAGTCTTTTCTTTCAAGCTTCTGGGTCTCACTATCTGCCATGACCTTTCCTGGGAAAGTCACATTTCCAACCTTGCCTCAAAAGCCAGTCGCCGACTGAGAATCCTCCAGTCGTGCAAAGTCCTTCCTCGGCCCTCTTGAGCTCCTGACTACTTACAAAGCTTTTTTGTCCGTAGCCTGATGGAGTACTGCTCTCCCCTCTGGGCTGGTGCTCCTGCCTCCCACCTTTCTCGTCTTCACGCTGCCGAAACCAGGGATTTTAAGATCATTGGCATCTCCCGCAATGAAGCTGAGTCTTTGGGCCTCTCACTGAACCACCGCAGGTTGGTGGTGGTCTTTCTGTCTTCTACCGACTCCTCTCCAGCCTTGCCCCCCCTGCTCTCTCTGCGATTTGTCCCCACCACATTTCCACAGGGCGCTCAAGGTCCGTCAACCACCCCCTTCTGGTAAAACTACCAACATCACGAATCACTGCTCATCTTCCTCACTCTTTCATTCCTCTTTTTTCCCGCCTTTGGAATAAACTTCCTCACTCTATTCTTTCCCATTCTTCCCTCCAGGCTTTCAAAACAGCTGTTCACCACCACCTCTTATCTTCCCCCATCCAAATCCTCGATCTTTTCTACCCCCGATAATCCACCCAAGCCCACTTCCTTCAATTCTCCTGCTTTCCTTCCTGAAAGTCCCTGTAATGTCCATCTTCTCCTCGCCATGTTCCCCGTCCCATCCCCATCCCTCTCCCTTCCACAGTTCACCTGTGTCTGTTCCCCAATGTTTTGTCCCTTCCACTCCCACCCCTCTTGTCTCATGCCTCCTTGCTGTGAGTTGTGTGTTAGCTCTCATACGAGCCTCGACCAAGGTATACAAAAAAAAAAAAAAAAAAAAAAAAAAAAAGCTTTTTCTTCATTCTTACGACCTCATAAAAGAGAAACAACCAAAAAATTCACTCAAACAACCTTTTTTTTTTGTTACATAATGTTATTTTCCATATTTATGAAATTTTTTCCATATTTCCATATTCCATATTTCCATTTTCCATCAACACAATGACCCCCTGAAACCTCCCCCAACGTCATCATCTCCATCATCTCCATCAAATCGTTTTTATCGTAGCCATCATCAACATCGCCGTCACATTAATGGATCAACTTTATCATTATTATTATTAAAGGGAAATTTAATTATTTTCACAATTCTAGAAAATAAACTTCATTTTGTCTTCTTAACACAGGAAAATAAACCTGGTCTTGGCTTAATGGTTAAGGTGGCTGCTTTAAGATCTTAGGGTCTTGAGTTCAACCCCCTGCTATGCTGTTACAACACCAGGTGGGTTGACCAAGCTCATCATCTTTCTGAGGTCACCAAAATTAATATCAGCTTAATGTAAAACAAGGGGCACTGCATCAGTGGCACAGCAATGCCCCCAGCAATGATGCAACCAGCAGCAATAGGCTGTATATGAAATAATAATAATAACTCAAGAAAATAAATTTTATTTTATGTTCTTAATAACTTTTATTCATGACAATAAATAGCACAAAAACAATGCACAGACATGCTAATTAAGGGCACAGTTTGGACGAATTTTAAGTTGAAGTCCCTCACCCGATTTTCCCCATTACCCCCAAAGTTTGCGGATTTGCGGTTCACGGGGATTTTCAAGAACGTAACCCCTGTGAAGGGCAAGGCCCTCCTGTTTTTCCGTACTTGAACACTGTGTGTTGTATCCTGTCCCAGGAACTCTCTCGTTTGAATTGCAGTGGCTATCTCGGATTGACATGCAGTAGTTTAGGCAATCGGCCTTATTGCTGTTGCGCTTGTGGTTTTATCAATGGTCTTTGCGACAGTTAAAAAAAAGTCCTCAATTTACAATTCGTTAATGACAAAGATGTAAAAATGAATCAATTATTGTGATATGATGTGGAAGGATTGTGGCTGAAGAGTGCAAGTGAAAAAGACCACTAAAAACCTCGTTTTATGTTCAGTGAAAGGGAATTTTGGGTGTTTATGCCTTTTTGTAGATAGTAGTACTTTAGTGTCCATCCTTGGCTGGCAGGATATGTAAAATGTATGCGCACTCATCTTTGAGCAGTTTAGCCTGTATGGGTTCAAATTTCGACCCAGCTATAATCTGTCATCTTGGTGTTTCACGTGCAGGGCAAAGCATCAATGTGTGCGCCTTCCGTCAGAAGGACATTAAACTGGAGGACCCGTCTACCAGCCAAATCAACCACATTTAAATGTCAACTTTGGCCAGCCAGTTCCTGAAAGACATTTGCTTGAAACCTCCCCCCCCCCCCCCAGCCAATCCCAGGAGAATGTGAGAATAACAGGCTTTTATAGAAGTAGTCTTGATTGCCCATCTCAAGTTGCTTCATGGGCATGATATCATCCAATATGTGGCCTTGCATCACGTGCCAACCAGACAAGTAGAATACCTTCACCCTGAGGGTCAACAGTAAACCAGCTTGGCTTTTATTGACAAATCCATGGGATTCTCCTTGGACTACCTCATTTTCCAGAAGCTTAGAGTTGGAATCCTTAATACTAATGCCTGCAGCTGGTATTTTAACCCACAAATTTTGGGATGGCAATACACTGTCCTCACCACTATTTTTGGGCAAATCAAGGACATCACAAGGACATGAGAACACAATGGGCAAATCAATGGTCAATTATAGGTTGGCCTGTTCAGTATTCATTCTCATCTGAACCTACAGCTCTTAATGTTCAAGTGACAAACACATTGTTTATTTGTCCATTGTCTCCGAATGTCCTTGTAATTCCTCTAAAAGTACATTGATGAATAATATTGATGTTGTCCTCCATTTCATTTATGTACTACCTCCTCCTTAAGTGTTGGATCACTGTAAAATAAAAGCACAGTCCATGGTAATTGAAGTACTTAGGTGGGAATGTCAAACAAGCCAACCTTTGAGCAAACTCTTGAAGAACCCTATCTTACCCCCTTCAAAATTTGTTATATCGTGTTTTCTCATCCGATGTGAAATGTGTTACTGGTGGGCATTAAAGGTCCTCGGTGCTTTTATTTTGTATATAAAGTCAAGACTTGTGGAAGAGCTGGAACACAATAGATCAGGACGCAGTCGAACAAACGGAAGAGTAAAAAGAGAGGGGGGAAACGCACCAACAGCAGGGTTGAGGGACAAAATAGAGGAAGAATTGGAGGGATATGGGGGGAAATGAGGGCTACGAGGAGGACACATGGGGTGGATAAGATGGATGCAGAAGCATACACTCAGGAAGGAAAAACTGGAAACGTGGAATGAGGAGCACTTGGGATAGGGGAATAGGGTTAATGTGGGTAAAAAATATCATGGTTTTGGATGGGGGATTATCTGAGATGAGGGTGAACAGCTATCTTCAAAATTGGAGGGAAGAATGAGGTTGAAGAGAATGTGTAAGTTGGTTCCACAGGTGGGAAAAAGGAACGAATGATAGGAGGTGAGCAGTGATTCTGGATTTTGGGAGTTTCACCAGATGGGGTTGATGATGGACCGTGTGCACTTTGCGGAAACCTGGGGTGTGGGGGGGGGGGTTCAAAGCACAGAATGAGCAGAAGTTGCAAGACCAGAAAGGAGTACAAGACGGAGAGACCACCAACCTGTCTTTTATGGGAAAGTGACAGGCTCATAGACTCAGGTTCATCACAGGAGGTTCCAATGATCTTGAAGGCATTGGTTTCCATTGCGTTAAGCTAAGCAAGGCAGGAACACCAGCAAAGATCCATCTCCTATTTCGACTTTTCTGGCCAAACTGCTGGGCTGATCCAGCTGAAATTTGCCAGCAACATTCCTCTCCTGACTGGTAATACAGATTGTAAAGCTCATTCCAGTCACTTGACTTTAAGGAGGTCAAAATGGCCAACTTAGTAAATTTGGTCAAAATCTTCTCCAGACACACCAGTCGGGGGCATCAGCAAAGATGGGAGAGTAGTACTCCATCAAGTTGTGGGTGGAGGCCTTGTAGATCGATAGGAGTTCAGGTGTGCCAAGGAGGAACTTTGTACGATGGAGGATACCCAGTCGGCAACTAGCTTTGGAGGCCAACTTATAAATGTGGTTTTCTCAAGAAAGATCATGGATGATGGTGAGATGCAGGAGTTTGATTGACTGAACTTCCTCAAGAGGATTGTTAAGAAAGTAGATAGGAGGGTTTGCCAGATGGTCCTGAGAGAAAGAGAGAGATAGAGAGACACAGACAGACAGACAGACAGACAGACACATTTGTCAGGATTGAAAGACATATTCATTGTGTTTGACCATTTTGTGATTCAATCATGGTCTAAAGAGAGGGAACAGGCTGTTGCCTGCCTACCTGAAGGATGAGGGATGTCACGGCAGAGGGTGGAGTCATCAGCAAAAAGATAAAGAGGATTTTCCAGTGTCAGAGAGATCATTGATGAAGATCAGGAATAGGACTGCGCCCAGAACACTGCCTTGGGACACTCCAGCCTTGACAGGGATAGGAGATGAAACGATTCCGTTGAGTGCCACACGTTGGCTATGAGAGTCGAGGAAGTCAGGAAGCCACGTGTGGAATTGGCCTTGGATGCCATAGGCAGAGAGTTTCGAAAGCAATGTGGGATGCTAGACCATATTGAAACCTCATGATATATCTATCGAAACTGCCCTGATCTTAATGTCTGACATTGAGGGCCTCATCCATTGTTGGTAGAGCAAAAGCAGCATGTCCAAGGTGGAGTGAACTGGTTTGAATCCGAATTGATGATTGTAGATGAGGCCGTTGGAGAAAACGAAGGATTTTACGTCTATTGTGATAGATTCCATGACCTTGCTGATGATTGTAGGTAAGCTGATAGCTCTGTCCTGAAGGGGATCGGTTTTCGCACATTTTTAGCTTGGCTGGAATTTAAATTCCAGATAAGGTATTGGTCATGACGCACCATCCATCCGTCCGTCCGTCTATCTCCTATTTCGACTTTTCCGGCCAAACCGCTTGGTTGATCTGGCTGAAATTTGGCAGCAACGTTCCTCTCCTGGCTGGTAGTAGGGATTGCAAATCTCATTCCAGTCACGTGACTTTAAGTAGGTCAAAATGGCCGACTTAGTAAATTTCTTCAAAAATCTTCTCCAGACACACCAGTCAGAATGCTACCAAATTTGGGTTACAACATTAGGACAGGGTCTTGATGTTAAATTGTGGAGGTTAAACCAGAAGTTTGTCAAAATGGTGGTCGATCACCAAAATGGTGGTAAATGTTTGGGAAAATCGTGTAAATTCCTTGAAAAACCTTCTTCTCCACACACCAGTCAGAGTACTACCAAACTTAAGTTACAACATTAGGCCTGGGCCCAGATAAGCCACAGGTCCAGTGGTCCTATGTTTTAGGTAATACAATGAAGTTGGCTGACTTCCAAGCAGATGGAAGATGACATATGGCAAATGATAGGGTGAAATGGCAGACATAGGATTTGCAAAAGCAGAGCAGTTTGTTAGAAATGTGAGCCGATGGCGCCCAGTCCAGTTACATAATCAGAGTCAAGGGTAGTCAGGAACTTCTCCACCTTTTCAGTTGCTAAAGATGCAGAATCCCAGAGTAGTGGGTTCGACTGGGGAGAGTGGGTGCAGAAAGCGAGGGATTTGGGACAAGATTTGGAAGTAAACACAGAATTGAGGCATTCAGCCTTCTGACATGTGTGGTGCCATTTGAAGTGAGGGCATGGATGGAGGGGGAGCATACTCCAGAGACCGATTTGACAAGGTGCCATCAGGTTTTAGAGGAGGGAGACAAGTTTGAAGGTTCAATCTTGAGTTTGGTCAGATATTGTTTTCTGGCTCTCCTGGTAGTGGGGACACACTTGTGAGCTTTGTGAAATGCACTGAGATTGCCTTCAGCTGGATTAGCCTTCTAGGAAGAGACAGCAAGTTATTTCAGAGTAATTGCATCACCACAGGATTCATTGTATGATGGGCAGGAAGAAGGGTAGGACAATTGAAGATGAGATGTGATGAGTCTGAGACAGACAGACAGACAGACAGACAGACAGACACAGAGAGAGTTTCTATGGAAGAATTCCCAGGTTGAGTTGATGTCAAGGGCAGTAGATATGGGAGACCAGACCTGAGGAGACTGGATCTGAGAGATGGCTGCTTCCAGTCCCCTGCCAATCTGCCTGAGTGAACTGCCAGACTTGCTGGCATTGAGGCAGCTCTCTGAGAATAACAGCCAGCCAGAGAGATGCTGACTTTTGCAGGCAAATTATCAGATGAACCAACTGGAGCAGAGGAAGGGCAGGAGACATTTGTCGGGAAGTTTCCATCACTTTCAATAAAGAGTTTGGGAGATATTGCTGGCCTCCTTTACAAATTATAAATTTCTGCCAAAATTGTCATCAACTGGAAGAGGTCAAATCTCTTGAACTTCTCGACCTCACCATCTGCCATGACCTCTCCTGAGCCAACCACATAGCAAAGCTTGCCTCCCAAGCCAACTGCAGACTTGACATCCTCCATCGATTCAAGTATTTCGCGAGCTACTCACAGTCTACAAGGTCTTTGGCCATAGCTCAATGGAGCACTGCTCTCCCCTATGTGTTGGCGTCCCAGCATCTCATCTGCTTGTACTGGTTGCTGTGGAATCTAATGGCTCAAAATTATACGAAACTTCCACGATGAGGCTGAAACACAAGGTTTGTTGCTCTCATTGCGTACAAGTCCATGGTCTCTGTTTTCTACCATCTATTCTCCAATATTGCTCCCTCTACTCTCTCAGTTCTCCTTCCCTCCCCAACAACTCCAGGGTTAAACATCCAAAATCCAGGTTGTCTGTGCACCTAATCTCTTATTCCTCACCTCTCCCGTCTGTGAAACGTCCTTTGAGAGGTTGTTCTGTCTCTCTGTTCCCTCCTCCAGGACTTCAATCAAGCAGTATGCCGCCATCTCTTGTTATCCCCAACTATAAGTGCCCGCTTGTGTGGAGAGGAAGAACGTACCATGTTGGGTGGGGACTTGTAATACCCTCTCTCACCTGGAGCAGTGCAAAACGATACAGATTTACATCGACAATTTGCATCCCCCCCACCCCAAGACAACTGGCAAAGACAAAAACACCACTATGCACTAATTGGGGTTATGCTGATCCGATGTAGCAAATCTGGATGGAATTGGCTCAGAATAGGAGTAGCATGATAAACACACACACACACACACACACACACACACACACACACACACACACACCCACACACACACACACACACACACACACACACACACACACACACACACACACACACACACACACACACACACACACACACACACACACACACACACACACCCACACACACACACACACACTGGTCTGTGAATTTTTGTAAGGATGATATTTGTTCCCCCATTAACCTTTCCTAACCCAACAATATTACTTCCTCATTTCAGTTTCCTTCTGTCTTCCATTTTCTCTTTTCCTGTCCATTCATTCTTTTGATGCTTGACCCATTGTTAGGTCAACCTTGCTTTTCCATGAGCTTTGCTCCCATAAGGAAAATATGAGAACGTCAGGCCTTACCAGCCAGTTTGTAATAGACTTGGGCCATTGAGAGTTCAGACACACTGTTTGAGCGACCGACCCCGTACTGAAAATGGTACTGTGGTGGTAGGGGTGGTGGTGGTAGTCCAGTTTAATTTGTTTCTTCTCCCTCCACTTGTTGTTAATGTATAGGATTTAAAGACTGTACTTGTATATTTTTCATAGATAGAGGATGAGGAGTCAGCTATATTATGGTGTTCCTGATAGTTGGGCTTTTGGACATTTCTGTTGTGTTTGTATTTTCCTTTTGAAGGTCACAAAACCATTGACAGTGGAATCCCAGTGGAGGGAACAATGTCATGTTTATCACGACAGTTTTAACTGCAAAAGCACCACCTTTACTGGAGTAATCCCCATGTATGTATCACGGCTTCAGAGCAGAATTGAAGATTCAAACCCATCGTTGTTCAGGAAAAGCACGTCGTCTTCACATGGCCAAGCAGTATAGCGGTCATGATTGCACTTTATCCTGCAAAAACGAATGTAACTCCACGAGAAGGCCTTTATGGTGATGTCAGTGCTGTGTCCCCCCCCCCCTCCCCCAGTGCTGTGTCCATGAAGTGCCACGTCGAGGGTTATCTTCCGTGAGATTAAATGGAGCTGAAAAGAAAGTCGTATCCTCGGCCTATTGGCAAAAAGGGCATTTGGTACATATTTAAGATTGCTTGGTTTGAGGCCAAAATTCCGGGCAAGCGACATGCTCCTCTTTCAATGTCTGGTATGGCTGACATCAATGTCAATTGAACATTCACACTTATTGTACATTTCCACTTCGATGTCAGGGCATACCGGGCTTGCTGGTCAATTTGTCAAACTGCTGAAACATTTCAAGGCTAATTATATTTTATTTATGAGAAAACCTTCGGACCTCGCCCTCAATAATGTCTCATACATCCATCCCATCATTCTTCTTTCCTCCCTGACTTTCATTATTCTAATTTCCTTCTCTTCTTCCATCATTCTTTTTAAATCCTCCTTTACTCCCCTTTCCTCCCCGACTCGTATAATTGTTTTTCTTCTCGTTCTCTTACAAGGAACTTCAATGCAGGAGGCCATTTATAGACACAGCCTGCACTATGATTTCCAACCTATGGTTGTTTGTCCATTGTCGATCTTTTACAAATGCTGAGAATCAAGCAAGGAAGCAGCACATACCATTTTTAAACCATCGACCTCCCAGACTCAGAGCACATGCTCTAACTGTCTTGACCATTTTGCCCCCCAAGTCTGATAATTCCTCTTCCTATTTTTCTTTCCTCTGCTACTCCCATCATTCTTCTTTCCTCCTTTACTCCTATGTTCCTCTTTCTTCCCAAACTCGTATGATTCCGCTGTCTTCTCCTACTCTCATCCTCCTTATTTTACTTCCCTTTCCATCTTTTGGATACAACGAAGCTGAAACAAGGAAGCTTATGCCATTTGGTCCATCACACCTGAACTCTCATACATAATTTGTCATCAATTAAGTTATACAGCTCACATCAGGTGGCATAACCTTTTGAAAGATAGGTTGTTGTTTTTACCTTCCACAGGTGGCAGGTTGCCAGAGCTCCTTGTTTTTCTTCGTCTTCTTCGTCTTCTTCTACTTGTTCCCATTGTCAGAGGAGAGGGTATTGCATCTGGGTCCATTTGTTTATCTGTCTTTGCTTTTTTTTTTGGCCGCACAGAACTTTAGTGTTTTTCGCTGCAGCCGCTTGTTGAATTGAGACGAAATTTTCCCCGTAGGAGCGGCCACGTGGTGTGGCAGCCATGTTGGAAAAAAACGGGAAAAAATTGGACCGCTGTATCTCTGAAACCGCACAAAGCAAAAAATTGAAACTTGGTACACGCCAAGTACTCCCCATGGGGAATAAGTGTGATTTTGTTTAATTTGACGTCATAGATGCCTTCATTCTGACGTCATAATTGCATATGTCGAATGCTACATTCGAACAGTGTGAAAATTTTTGAGGGTCATCTCGGGATAAATTGGTCCACAAAAGAAAACAAAAATTGATAGCGTCATCAGGCACATGAATTCTCAGCCATATTGTTTTTTTAAATAAATAAAAAAACCTGCAAAAATTTGCTCTGAGCTGATGGCTCAGAAAAAAATGGCTGAGCAGATTGAGGCGAAACTTCACACTTACGACTGCCTATCCATGAGGAACAAAACATTCACACATACAACATCAGTCACATGGTTTGGCAGCCATATTGGATTTACCCAAAAACTGAGAAAAATCTTCTCCAGAACGGCTGGACAGATCGAGGGGAAACTTCACACAAATGTTCCCCAAGCCTTGGGGATACCAGGGTATTCACGAAAAATTGATGTCGTATAGTCTGGCAGCCATGTTGGATGAAGCGAAAATCTTGGAAAAAAACTCTTTCTCCAGAACCGCTTCATCGATCGATGTGAAACATCACAATTATGATCTTCCAGTGATATGGAATGTTTTAAATTTCAAACTGATCGGATGCATGGTCTGGCAGCCGGAATAATTTTTACTTTTGTTGATCTGTGTTCTTTTTTAAAATATTTTTTATAAGGCTTACTTGGCTGTGACTGAAAACCCACTCTGTGGAAGTACCTCCTATGCTGCTGCCCTTCACAGGGCAGCTCACCAGATGACGACATTGGGGCAAAGCCTTCGGGACCCCCATTCCTTGATGATCGGATGAAAAGCATGGGGTAACCTTCCCAGGTCAGATTGCGGTCATCTGTGTCAGGGTGGTGCTGAGGTGCCGTCCACCAGACAGTGGTCTCCTTGGGTAAAACCTGAGGCGATTCCTTCAGGTGGGTGCCTGGAATATCCTATTCATAAGAGAGGATGATCACCTGTCTGTTATTGTCTGAGCTCAAGCGTTTGAACATCGGTATTGCAGCACTCTGAGGTTTGGAGAACGGATAGGGGCAAGATCATGGCGAGTGGTTGCACCTACTATTGGTCTGGTCGCTCTCATGGTTACCATGCCCAAACAGTTGCTGTAGCTGTGTCCAATAAGCTGACTCCAATGATAATTGAGGTAACACCGGTCAACGAGCGTAGTGTGAGATGAAGGATTCATCACTCCTTGGGTGTCATTTCCCTGGTCTCTGTATATGCTCCGACTGAGGTGAGTGATCTCACCGTGAAGGACACATTTTATGCCGTGCTTAAGTCTGTGGTTGATCAGTGCCCCAGGTGAGATAGTCTTCTCTTCTTGGGGAATTTCAATGCATTGATTGGCGCTGGTAGGGATGGATATGAGACAGGTGTTGGTCCCCATGGGTCTGGAACTGTGAACCAGAACAGCAGTAAGTTCCTTGACTTTGCAAGAAGTCATGCACTTAGGGTGGCTGGTTCATGGTTTCAGCGCCCACAGGCTCATCGCTGGACTTGGTATTCCAACACTGGTGATGTGGCAAAGGAGATTGACCACGTGCTCATTGATGGTCACTGGAGTATGATCCAGAACTGCAGGGTCCACTGGAGTACTCAGTTCCTCAATGCCGACCACAGGCTTGTTGTAGCAACTCTAAAGTTTCAGCTTAAATCTGGGAGAATGGTACCATCCCAGCCTCGGCTGGATGTTGGCAAGCTCAAGGAGGAGAGGGTACCTGAAGAGTTTGCGAACAGGCTGAGTGGGGATTTGGGGAGGGGGGGGTCTGGGTGCTTTGGGAAATCCTGAGCATCTGTGGAGTGCTTTCAAGACCACCGTCCTTGATGTTGCCAGTGGAAGTCTTGGAACTCAACAGAGGGCGAAGAAGAATTTTGTCTCAAGGGACACTGGATACCATTGACCAGAGTCACAGGGCCAGGCTGAATGGCAGAACTGAGCTGTTCAGGGAGCTGAGGCGTAAATCTGTACGTGCGCTGAGGGCAGACAAGGATGCCTATGTGCAAGGAGTCTGAGTGGGTCGAGCATTAACTGTGGTCAGGTGATTCTTGTCCTGCCTATAGAGAAATTCATGCATTGCGTTCCTCCAAGCCCGTCCCTCAGTGTACTGCAGTTGGAGCGGAGGGTGGTGGGCTCTTGACGGAGGTGTCCAAAGTGAAGGCTCACTGGGCCAGTTACTTTGAGCAGCTGTACCAGGCTGACCCACCAGCTGTTGAGTTGGGCATCAGGGTTGTTACTATCCTTATTGCTGGCCCTCCAATCAACTGTGACCCCCCTTCGTTTGTGTAAACACAGGCTGCGGTGAACCGATTGAAATGGGTGAAGCTCATGGAATCTCTGGCATCCATGCTGAACTTCTCAGGGCTGGTGGAAATGCTGCACTCATGTCATTGCATGCAGTTCTTTGCTCTGTCTGGAACACAGGTATCATTCCAACTGACTGGAAGAGAGGCCTTGTTGACCCTCTCTGAAAAGGGAAGGGTGATTGCCAGGACTGCAACAACTACTGAGGAGTGACGCTGCTCTCAGTGCCGGGCAAGTTCTTTGCTTGAATAATTCTTAATAGTTGTCTCTACCTTCTGTTTGAGCACCAGCGCCCAGAGCTATCAGGCTTTACACCAAAGAGGTCAACGATTAACGATATCCTTGACATTCAGGCCCTCGCCAAACGCAGACGAGAGTTTCGGCAGGGGCTGCTTGCAGCATGTGTTGATGTCGGATAGATCAAGCTGCAGTGCATCATTTGGGAATGTCAAGGTCTCTGAACCTGATTACACAGATGATGCTGTCGTCGTTGTGGAGAATGGATATTCTTTTGGGGGCCCTTGAGGTGGTGAATGAGGAGGCGGAACAGCTGCGATTATGCATTTCCTGGGTCAAAACTAAGATCCAGGCTTTAAGTGACATCTTGGATGCTGCTTTCTTGTCTATACCTGTTTGTGGCGAGGATGTTGAGATCACGGAGATATTCATTTACCTTGGCAGTGATATTCATGTCCCCGCTGGCTGTGAGCCAGAGGTTAACAGACATCTGGGTCAGGCCTGGGGAGTCATGGATTCATTGAATCATTGGGTATGGTGCTGCTGGTACCTGTACAGGACAGAAGTTCGAGTCTTCATGTCCTTGGTGCCTCCAGTATTGTTCTACGGATGCGAGACTTGCACTCTTACCAGGGATCTGAGACGGAGACTTGATTCCTTTGGTACCAGGTCTCTTCAGAGAATGCTTGGGTGTCGCTGGTTGGGGACTTTGTGTCCAACGAGCTGTTGCTGAGAGAGACTCAAACGAGATTTGTTACCTGCATGGTCCGGGAGCATCAGCTGCAGCTGTGTGGACACCTGGCTTGTTTTCCTGACAAGGATCCTGCTCACCAGATTCTCTTAGCAAGGGAGCCTCTTGAGTGGGCCAGGCATGTCTGGGGGATGGCCAGACGGAAGCCCCTGGAGTACCGGCGGAAAGTGGATGCAGCGACGCGCTGCTTTGGCGCATGCTCCCATACCTGATCTGACCTGATCTTACTTGGCTGCACCTGGATGGGTTTGAGGGTAGAGTAGTAGCAGCTGAAACCCAAATTCTATTTTGATTCCTCCTGATGACTTCGTCTTTGTTTTTTGCTTGTTTCAGTTCCTTCTGATCTTTATTTACCAGTCTCGCAGGACTCTAATTTTGGTGTCATGAAATAATTTTATCTGGTGTTTTTTTTTTTTTTAATCAGGCTCACTTGGCTGCGCCTGGATAGGTTTGAAGGTAGAGGAGTAGCAACTGAAATGCAAATCCTATCCAGGTTCCTCCTGATGACTTCATCTTTTCTTTTTTCTTGTTTGGGTTCCTTTTTATCACTCCAATGCAGGACTACCGATTGGTCTTCCGTTTGATCTGAATTGAATTCATTTTAATTATTTTCTGAATTAAATTGAAGAATCATTTTTTTAAAACGTCATGGGTCAGTGTCAGGTAGCCAATCAAAGCGGGACATCTTGGTACCCGGTCATCACTGCCAGCAGTTATGAAGTGGCAGTTCTAATTATTGTCATTAATTACGTAACACACTAGTACACAAACACCACACAAAATACACCACACAAACACCATACAAAACAAGTCTTGGCGAGGGTCGGCAATCACTGATTGATATTTTTCTTGTTGGTTTTTTTTTCTTTTTCAATTTTTTTTCTTTTGTACAGTATATAATGTCGAGGCTCAGGTAACTGCTAAAAATGATAACAAATAAAAAAAATACAGCTAGAACTAGGACAGTCAGCTTTATGTCCCTTTCAGTAAGAACAGCATAATCTGAGATGTATTGCCGCCTGCTTGTATTTTGTTTGAACAACAGTTTCAGTTCAAATCCACAGCCATCAGGAATCGATCGCAGACTCCATGATGACTGGTGAGGTCGCTACCCACTGGGCTATCCTGGCACCCAATTTATCGAGTATTATTGTTATACATGGCAAGTTGAAGGCTATAAAAAACGGGTTCATAGGAGTCGAAAGCAGGTTTTTTTTTTCTTTTTTAACCCTTTGCGTGCTGCGGTTGCAGATTTGTGATGACATAAAGAAGAATTGAAACTAATTTTTGTTTTAATTTAGGTTATTCGTCCAACTTGACACCCAAGTTGTGTTTTTTTGCAAATACCACTTGAAATTCACAGTCCTGTGAAAAAAATTAATGAAGCAATAGGGAACCATGTGGCCGTAAATAATGCAGCACAAAATTGGTTAACCAAACATGTCAAAAACTCTAGTTGAGAGGTTAACTAATCAGTCATAATAAGGAAGTTCCAAGTAAGACAACATACACACACATACACACACATACATACATAATATTTCTGTTACATCGCTCAACAGAAACGAAACAATGCAATTGATAGCAAAGGACCAGTCCATTTATTCCGCAGCACATAACATTCACATATGTCCGACTCCGTTAAGATGGCGTCTTCCTCATGTTCTACATGCTCTCCCTTGCATCATCATCTTCATCATAATCTCTCAACATCCGACAATTAAACAACAACAACAACAACATATTTGGAAAGACGATAACTCCAAAGAAAGAACACAACAATTCCTCAAAGTTGTATTTACTTTTTTCATTTCCAGTTGTCGCCTGTGACGCATGACGTCACATTTAATGGAATGGCGTCCCCACAATAAAGAGCAATGTTTCCTGGTTTATAGGCACCAAGTGATTATAAATGGTGATGAATGCGATACGATGATCTTGACAATAAAACTTCGTTCATTCACAATCATCAAACCGCATCGTGAAATCCCATTTCATTCCTTTTTTATTTATTTATTGCAGTTTGAATTTGGAACGGTAATTTGTGGACACCCTGTATACAAATGAAAACAATCCGAATCGAATCCTACCATTCAAAATACTCGAGAGTACTGATAAATATCACAGTAAGAAGTCGAAGAGCGAATTGGAAAGCAAACGGACCGACCGATTGATTTGGGGGTGACCACAAATGGTAGACGAGAGGAAGTGACGAAGCGTACAGGTGAGGATTGAAGGAATTGATGGTTTGGGAAAAGCTCATGACGTCACCCAGCCAGTAGAGTTAGATTAGAGTGGTTCCTTGCATGTTGGATAGAGATCGCTACAGATCTGTCACTCTGTGTGTGAATCCATGCAAGTGGAATGGAAGCTAAACATTGCATTTTTGAAATTTTTCGTACTTTCCATATGTGATCCAATACGGGTTTTAACAATACGAAAACGGGTCCGTGGGTCTAAAGAAAGAAAACGGGTCAAACCCGCAAAATACGGGTCACTTGCCATGCAAGTATGGTGCTTAACACCAATCTTACTCAGATGACAGGAGGTGTTGCCATTCTCCCCAATTTTACCTTTTCTACGTGACTCCAGTGAAAGTGCACCACGTGTTCTCAGAAAGCTTCTCCTGCATTTTTATGTCGACCTCTGTTCATCCATATAATGAGATTTTTGCTCTGCCATGCAGTATTAAGCAGGACGTTCTATTCGTGGAGCATCCTGAGCTTAATACGTGACCTGCTGTATTATAGTGTCTGCCAATGGAAATGATAGACAGAAGGAAAATCTACGAGGTCGGGGTGAAGTATGGTGAAGTGGGAAATGACTCGCATCCAGACAAATAATTAGCTCAAGATAAAACTGTACTTCTTCTCTAACGGCCACGATTTTCCCACGTGTTTGTGCGGGTTTATCGGGGAAGTTTTTCACCCAAGTCTTTCACGAACCGGCTAGCCAGGCCTGACGCTCGACAAAGTAGTTAGAGCAGGAACTTGGAATTTGTTCAGGGTGTCGGCAATAGCTCGCCTACTCTTCGCGAAGTGCACAGTGGGATATTTAACGTCCATCCGAGGGACGGCACACACATTGATGAATCACCCTATCTGTGAAACAGTTTATAGCCAGTTTATACAGTACATGAGGACAGTTTATAGCTGGGTGGGGATTCAGAGCGAGGCTAGACAGCTTCGAGGCAAGTGTGCATACCTCTAGGCTGGGCCTTCCTATCAGCCCACAGATGAAAGCGAAGGTTTTGTGAGAGAGACAGAGACAGAGACAGAGACAGAGACAGAGATATATATATATATATATATATATATATATATATATATATATATATATATATATATATATATATATACATACACACACACAGAGACACAGAGACACAGAGACACAGGGACACAGAGTCCTTAAAATTAACAACTGTTTGTCCCACAATAACACATTGTCTCCTGCTGCTATAATAGTGACCTCAGAACTGTGAGAAAGCAGACGACAACGAAGGTGGTCCTATGACTAACGTGCTTGAAAATAGTACCGACAGTAAAACAACAACAACCACCACCCCAAAGGAGAGGGAGCAAGCCTGGTTGGTGCTCAAAGCAATGCATGTTGAAGGGATGGATATGGAATGGATCGAGAGGGAAAGGGAGAGATGATCAAAAGATTTTTAATCAAAGGAAATGTAGGAAGAAGAGAGGGAGAGGACGATGGTGCGTAATAGTGCGGGTAATGGTGCGTTGCTTTCATTTCACGGGAAGTCGGGAGTGTTGCACGGGAAGTCGGGAGTGTTGCACGTCGAGAGAGAGTTGGGCGGGCTAGTGGGCGGGAGGATAGACAGAGACAGAAAGAGGTGGGAGAAACGCTGCAGGAAGTCGACACCTGTCCATGCATTATTGAACAGGCGCCGTGGAGAGAGAAGAGATCACCCCCCACCAAGCCGCCTGCCTGGCCAAGCCGTTCGGCCTACAGAAGGAACTGCGGTAATAGGATCGAAGCAGCTCAGCCGCAACCATCCGGACCATCGTCAGCCCCCGGTCGTGACTTTCCAGGCAATCTGTTCTGTTTTCACTTGCAGGTAGGACTCCCACCCTGTTATACCCCGTCCGAACGAGAAGCAGGACGACCCTCCGCAGCACCGTGCAGTGGCGGCAGACATGCCGTGAACACGTGTCCGGGCGGTTCGCGCGCTTTTCGTGGGAACTTTTCACACCTCCGTGCAAGAGTAGCCGTACTGCGAGCGTGGGAAATGAGCCTCCTACTCTCCTTGTCTCTACTCTCGTTGACTCAACTCAGCCTGGCGGTGACCCACTACACCTGCTGGAGATTCCAAGTCCTCCAATCCTTCCTGACTCTTCACCGTGAAAAGCCAAGTCAAAAAAGTCTTTCTGACACTTTGATGTCGTCTTTCATCGCCACATTACCTACTCCTATCGTCTTCCAAGCAGAGCTTTGAACAGGTCTCCCCCCACATTACCCCATCGACTTCATACAGATCATCATCCATGGTTGTCATAACATGCCTTAGTGACTCGTCCGAATGCTCAGATATTGACTGTAGCCCAGAGACTCCTTTCAACTGGAGCTGCCATGCCCACAGCTCTGGCTAGCGGCAATGGCCAAGGCTACAAAGGGCAAGACTGTGTCTTGGGTAAGCGTACCTCTCTTTTCTCGAGAAGGATTCACTACCATAATAGGTCATTTGAGCTCTCTGTCCAAGGCCCATGCACCGGGCTTCCAAATATTTACATACTCTTCACTGTAATATATATATATATATATATATATATATATATATATATATATATATATATATATATATATACATATATATATAAACAAATGTATTAAAGGAGACGCAGGTTTTACCCTCCCATTTGTAGGTCACCTGTGGATGAATCTGAATGTTGTGCCCAATCCTTAGTGTATGCCAGACAAGATGTTTGTGGTCTAGTTAATCTAGAGTCGTCTTTTTAACATCCCTGTAACCATAAAGTTCTCAGCCTGGTGTCTTGGCTGAAACAAAGTGTCTTATGTGGTATTGTCTTGTCCAAAGCACACCATTTGTAAAGAGTCATGGTGGTATAAAAATGTGTTGTGTACAAATTCTGACAGCGGATTATAAACTTTACTGGAGGTTAAAAAAAAAATTTTCACTACCATTCTGTAGCCACCTTGAGGTATAATTTTGTCCATCTCTCACACTGATTCACTTGTTGGGAAGCAATTGTAGTTTAGGTTTTTTTTTCTCCTGCCCCTTACCCCTCCATGGCCACTCCCACCCACCACCACCCCCATCTACAAATCTGGTTGTCTTTCCATTTGTTGCTCAATACAGTCTGGCATGAACGAAGCATTTGCTAAATGTATCCCTCATGGAATGTGAAGTCAAAACAGTTTACGGACCAACACAAACGTCATTCATTCTGGAGATGACAAGTAATAAAAAGCTTTTTCTTAATTTCAAAGGATGTAGGGATGGTGTACCAAAAAGTATGGAAACAATGGAGGGATGGTGACAAGAAATTATCATGTGAAGCCATCCATACATCTTTCTTTGAATAATGGTTGTTGCCTGTCCATCTCTGCATCCATTTGTGATGATAGTGTTTGTTGATTGTTTCCAAGTATGAATTTGCCCAGTGAATAATTAAACAGTTAAAACACAGACACACACTTCAGCTAAACCCACCCTCCTCTCTGTCTCTGTCTCTGTCTCTGTCTCTGTCTCTGTCTCTGTCTCTGTCTCTGTCTCTGTCTCTGTCTCTGTCTCTGTCTCTGTCCTCTCTCTCTCTCTCTCTCTCTCTCTGTCTCTGTCTCTGTCTCTGTCTCTTTCTCTTTCTGTCTCTCTCTGTCTCTGTCTCTGTCTTTCTTTCTTTCTCTATCTCTTTCTCTTTCTCTCTTTCTCTCTTTCTCTTTCTCTCTTTCTCTCTTTCTCTTTCTCTCTTTCTCTCTTTCTCTTTCTCTCTTTCTGTCTTTCTCTCTTTCTCTCTTTCTCTCTTTCTCTTTCTCTCTTTCTGTCTCTTTCTCTCTTTGTTTCTGTCTCTTTCTTTCTCTGTCTCTTTCTCTCTTTCTCTCTCTCTTTCTCTCTTTCTCTTTCTCTTTCTCTTTCTCTTTCTCTTTCTCTTTCTCTTTCTCTCTTTCTCTTTCTCTCTTTCTCTCTTTCTCTCTTTCTATCTCTCTCTCTCTCTCTCTCTCTCTCTCTCTCTCTCTCTCTCTCTCTCTCTCTCTCTCTCTCTCTCTCTCTCTCTCTCTCTCTCTCTCTCTCTCTCTCTCTCTCTCTCTCTTTCTCACTTGCTCTCTCTCTCTCTCTCTCTCTCACTTGCTCTCTCTCTCTCTCTCTCTCACTTGCTCTCTCTTTCTCTCTTTCTCACTTGCTCTCTCTTTCTCTCTTTCTCACTTGCTCTCTCTTTCTCTCTTTCTCACTTGCTCTCTCTTTCTCTCTTTCTCACTTGCTCTCTCTTCTCACTTTCTCACTTTCTCACTTTCTCACTTTCTCACTTGCTCTCTCTTTCTCTCTTTCTCACTTGCTCTCTCTTTCTCTCTTTCTCACTTGCTCTCTCTTTCTCTCTTTCTCACTTGCTCTCTCTTTCTCTCTTTCTCACTTGCTCTCTCTTTCTCTCTTTCTCACTTGCTCTCTCTTTCTCTCTTTCTCACTTGCTCTCTCTTTCTCTCTTTCTCACTTGCTCTCTCTTTCTCTCTTTCTCACTTGCTCTCTCTTTCTCTCTTTCTCACTTGCTCTCTCTTTCTCTCTTTCTCACTTGCTCTCTCTTTCTCTCTTTCTCACTTGCTCTCTCTTTCTCTCTTTCTCACTTGCTCTCTCTTTCTCTCTTTCTCACTTGCTCTCTCTTTCTCTCTTTCTCACTTGCTCTCTCTTTCTCTCTTTCTCACTTGCTCTCTCTTTCTCTCTTTCTCACTTGCTCTCTCTTTCTCTCTTTCTCACTTGCTCTCTCTTTCTCTTTCTCTCTTTCTCTCTTTCTCTCTTTCTCTCTTTCTCTCTTTCTCTCTCTTCTCTCTCTCTCTCTCTCTCTCTCTCTCTCTCTCTCTCTCTCTCTCTCTCTCTCTCTCTCTCTCTCTCTCTCTCTCTCTCTCTCTCTCCGTCTCTCTCTCTGTCTCTCTCTCTCTCTCTCTCTCTCCAGATTCCCACCCCACCCGTTCCTCTCCAGATTCCCACTCCACCCCACCCCCTCCAGACTCCCACCAACCTCGTTCCCTCCCTCCTTCCAACTCCTGCTCCCCTTCCCCTCCCTCCCTCCCCCAAAGGAATTTTTGCAGGGTGTATATAAAAGTGTACACGTACATAATAGTTTCTAAAAAAAGAAGTAAATTTTTTTTGACTCTCCCAAGCCGATTTTCGTTGCCTGTAATGTTGATTTAATTCACATATGTGAATAACATGTACATCAGTTTGCTTATTAGCCTTGAATAAGCGAGAAGAGGATTTGAGGGAGGAGGGAGGGTTTGGGCGGGGGGGTTAACCTCTTACAGTTTCATGGGCAGGCCGATTCATCAGCATTTGCTGTTCTTCGGATGGATGTAAAACTGGACGTCCTGTCTGCCACAATTGGTACAGTATTGAACGAAATGGGGTACATTCAAACAGCACGTTCAGACAGGTTCAAATAGCACGTACCATTTTTAGAGATCATAACATGGGATTCCCCTGAGTGATGAGACTTGTACTCCGACTGTCATCCTGTGTACCCACTATCATGAAATTGGAACTCTATGAAGCGGTAATAAAAGCACTTTATTAAATATAGCTGTTATTCAATAAAGGCACATTTTAGTTTTAATTAAAATAAAGCCATATTCTGTGATGCTGCCTTCCCTTCCCCTCCTTTCTTGCTTACCTCATCCCAAACTCTCACCCCCCCACCCCCCATTTACCTCAAGCTTCTTTGGAAACACTCGTCTCTCCAACTGACACGGGTAAACGGTCCAAAACCAACTTGCATTCCCGGTCAGTGAGCCAACAATCCAATGCTTGGCGAATTAATAACTTCTTAAATTTTTCAGATTTTACTTCAGAATTCGAGACTTATTTAGTCCAAAAGATCCGATTCTCAAATCTGTAATAATATTTCGATTATATACTTTAATTAGTCCGTGAGAGTGGATCGTGTTTCCAAGGCAAGGCATGTTTGAACAGGCCGAATCAAAATGGCAGCTACGACCCCTGTGAGGTGAACTTGGGCTAATAAAAAATAAGCCGTTCATTTCGGGAAGCCGTTAATTATCTTCAAAAGGGGCATTTAAATTAACCTAAACACCCAATTTTCATTCTTCTTCTTTTTCTTCTTGCGTATGTCAGCTTGGCTGCCGGGTAGCATATCATTTTGTTGGGGTGCAACTATGCTGCTGATGCTGTGCCCCTATACCAGTACACTGGTAGTCATTTCGCTGACCTCGGAAGGATGACAGGCTGAGTCGACCCCACCCGGTGTTAATTCAGTGTCAAACAGGGCTCGACCTCAGGATCCTAAGATCCCAAGCCAGGCACCCGAACCACAAAGCCAACATCAGGCTTTAATTTTCATTCAGTAGAGTCGTGAAGGTAACATTAGGGGAGGGGCAGGGAAGGCAGCATGATGGGAGGGGAAGGAAAGGCACCGTACTGGTGCGAAAGTGCTTTCAATCATCGTATGCGAAAGTGAACTTGTTGTTTCTTTGAACCTGCATTCCCAAATGTTACTGATCGGTTCTCTCTCTCTCTCTCTCTCTCTCTCTCTCTCTCTCTCTCTCTCTCTCTCTCTCTCTCTCTCTCTCTCTCTCTCTCTCTCTCTCTCTCTCTCTCTCTCTCTCTCTCTCTCTCTCTCTCTCTCTCTCTCTCTCTCTCTCTCTCTCTCTCTCTCTCTCTCTCTCTCTCTCTCTCTCTCTCTCTCTCTCTCTCTCTCTCTCTCTCTCTCTCTCTCTCTCTCTCTCTCTCTCTCTCTCTCTCTCTCTCTCTCTCTCTCTCTCTCTCTCTCTCTCTCTCTCTCTCTCTCTCTCTCTCTCTCTCTCTCTCTCTCTCTCTCTCTCTCTCTCTCTCTCTCTCTTTCTCTCTTTCTCTCTTTCTCTCTTTCTCTCTTTCTCTCTTTCTCTCTTTCTCTCTTTCTCTCTTTCTCTCTCTGGTGTTTGGTTTTCAAATGTTTTGACATATTGGATATATTACAGGGATGAGAAATTTATGTTGAACAAAGTGAGCATGCAACTTTCAGACTGTCTTCTTTAACCTTCCCAAAATAGTTCCAAACTGTACTTCTGGACCTTTTGAATGACATGTTGTCAAAACTTTATCAGTCGATGCATTGCCTTCCCGTCCATAAGCAAAGAAAAAGCACGCTTTACTGGCCAACTCAAAATGTCTTGCTATTCATTTTTGCTATTCGTTCCAAATCTTGCTATTCATTTTTTTTTGAAGACTTGTGTTGTATTAAACCTAGGAAGTGTCCGTGACGTCCCTAAATAGGAAGTTTACCGATTTATTGATGATGATTTGTGTTTTATTAAACATATGGAGTGGCTGGGTCATCCCTACATCAGAAGTTTACCGACCTCCTGATATTTGTCTTGCTGATGTTTCCAGTAAGATAGAAGTGGTGGCTTTTTGTATGACAATGCATTTTGGACTAAATGGGAGTATTTTGCTTGAATAAGCTTTTCATAGCTTTCATGACCAGTTGTGGCTTTCTCGCATTGAGAAGAAGACGTTGGTCTTTGGACTAAAGTGCATATGGTCTTTTGAGCTTGGCTTTATCCTAATATTTTAAAATAAAAATAAATTTTTTGAACAAAGAAAGTTTCTCGATGGAGAAAAGCGAGTGAGCTTGAATGATCATGTATTTTGGCTTGAGGGCCAATGTGTATACTTGTTTTGACAAGCTCTGCACAACCCTACACTTCTGTGTCTGGGCTAAGGTACTTGTGTTTAGCTTTGTCACAATGTTTTGATTTTATTTTACCTCCCTGTGGAAAATGAATGGCTATTTGGTCATGTGGTTTAATGACTTGCTTCTTTCTCCACTGACTGGTTGGTGTGAGTTTGATTCCACGGCTGCTCACTCACCAATCAAGCAATTGGCAAGAGTGGCCAGAATGCCAATTTGACCTTAACCTTTATGGAGGGAGGCCTTTGTCCCCCAGTGGACTGAAATAAGCTATTTTGAGTTTTTTTTTTTTTTTAAACAGTTGTGAGAGTTTTATTATAAAAGGCTTTTCTAACTAAAACGGCACTCATGGAGTGCATAGTCTCGCCTCACGAATTCATTCTGAACAAAAATACTATCATTAACTGAACATGCTACGATTATGGACCTCTGCTATTTGGATTATTATGGCTCGTATTTATATAACTGTATCATCCATGCATCCTATTTATTTCATCACATAGTTTCTTGGCATGAGTTTTGTATGTCATAAATTGAATTCTTCCCTCACATTGGGTCATAGATCAGATATATGAAATTTCACATTTTTCAGATAAGTATTTAAATTCAACCAATTATGGCTGGAATATCACTTCACCATCGTTCTGGCCCTTTATACCCCATGGGGAGTTGATAACATATGCCAAGTTTCAATTTTGTTTGTTGGGTGGTTTCAGAGAAAATTATATCCAAATTTTTTTCCCTTCAATCCAATATAGTTGCTGTACCATGTGATATATGATGTCGTACATTTAATTCTTCACTCGCATCGAGTCAAAGATCAGATGTATAATATTTCAGATTTTTGGATAAGGATTAAAATTCAACCAATTATGGCTGGAATACCACTTTACTGATGATGTCATCGTGATTGCCCTATCCACCTCATGGGCAGTTGATGACATTTGCAAAGTTTCAATTTTTTTCGGAGAAAATGTCCAATTTTTTTCCTTTCATTCAATATGGCTGCCATATCATGTGACTGATAACATCAGAGTTAGCAATAAAATATTCTCCATGGGGAGTCCCTCCTATGTTTACCTTCGCAAACTTTGTTGCGAAGGTTATGTTTTGATCGCTGTGTATTTACTTATTTATTTATTTGTGAATATGTGTGTTTGTTTGTTTGTTTGTTTGTTATTCGCATAACTCCAAAAGTATTGAACTGAATTGCAGCAAATTTGGTGGGATGATTGGTTATTATCCGAGGACCATTTGATTAGAATTTGGGAGCGATCGGGTCAAAGGTCAAGGTCATGAAAAGGTCAAAATCGTCTTTTTACCATAGCGCGGTCAATTTGTATCCAATTTGCATGCAACTAATGCCAAAATTTTCAGAATTCAATGCCCCATCTTGTGATATGTGACGTGACACAATGACGTAATAACCCTCATTAGCGGTTGGGAGTCAAAGATCAGGGGGGGTCACGACATTGCAAAATGTGCGGTTTTAGTCATAACATGGTCAATTCTTATCCGATTTGCATGAAACCAACACAAAATGTTGACTGTTCTGTTCCCCACACTGTAATACCAATTACAAAATTAAGAGTACAAAGGTCAAGGTCGAGGTCATGAAAAGGTCAAAATCGTCATTTTGCCATAGTGCGGTCGATTTTTATCCAATTTACATGCAACCAATGCCAAAATGTTGTGAATTCAATGCCCAATCTTGTGATGTATGATATGATACAATGACGTCATTACCTTTGTTAGCGGTTTGGGTCAAAGGTCAGGGGGGTCAACGACCTTTATTATCATAACGCGGTCAATTCTTATACAATTTGCATGTAAGTAGATTCAAAATGTTTAGAATTCAATTCCCTATCCTGTGATGTGTAATATTTGATTTCTTATAATGTGACCAGTTGTCATCAGATTGACTTGACACCGACACCCAAAAAGGTCAAGGAGTTCATACAGAAATTGTACAATGTACGTGACAAACAGCAGGAAATTTAATGTTTTTAAGCCATCATAACACATATGAGATGGCAGATGTGGTATGGGATTAAATACCCTCACAATCAACGGTTTCTGAGGGGGGGGGGCAAATGTAGCATTGGCGAAGGTGTGCGCTCTACTGAGTGCCCGTTCTAGTTAAATTGTTGCATCGATCAGACCTTCAGTTGCAGAGAAAAACATTTTAAAGCGAAAATATATTGAGACACGAACACGGACACACACACATACACATGGGCATTGCAATAGCGTCTAATCCCCTTCGGGGTGAGACTACAAAGAGAAGTATGTCCAAGACTGAAGCTTTAAAATGTTTGCTTGAACTCTATCCCCATTAGGGATTGTTGTTAAATTGTTAACTTTGCTCTGTCTGTCTCTCTGTCTCTGTCTCTCTCTGTCTCTGTCTCTCTCTGTCTCTCTCTGTCTGTCTCTGTCTGTCTCTCTCTGCCTGTCTCTGTCTCTCTCTGTCTCTGTCTCTCTCTGTCTCTCTCTGTCTGTCTCTGTCTGTCTCTCTCTGCCTGTCTCTGTCTCTCTCTGTCTGTCTCTCTCTGTCTCTCTGTCTCTGTCTCTCTCTGTCTGTCTCTGTCTGTCTGTCTCTCTGTCTCTCTGTCTCTCTGTCTCTCTGTCTCTCTGTCTCTCTGTCTGTCTCTCTGTCTGTCTCTCTGTCTCTCTCTCTGTCTGTCTCTCTGTCTGTCTCTCTGTCTGTCTCTCTGTCTCTCTGTCTCTCTGTCTCTCTGTCTGTCTCTCTGTCTGTCTCTCTGTCTCTCTGTCTGTCTCTCTGTCTGTCTCTCTGTCTCTCTGTCTGTCTCTCTGTCTGTCTCTCTGTCTGTCTCTCTGTCTGTCTCTCTGTCTGTCTCTCTGTCTGTCTCTCTCTCTCTCTCTCTCTCTCTCTCTCTCTCTCTCTCTCTCTCTCTCTCTCTGTCTCTGTCTCTGTCTCTCTCTCTCTCTCTCTCTCTCTCTCTCTCTCTCTCTCTCTCTCTCTCTCTCTCTCTCTCTCTCTTAGTCTGCCTCTGTGTCTCTCTCTGTCTCGCTCTCCTTCTCCCTCTGTCCCTCTGTCCCTCTGTCCCTCTCTCTCTCTCTCTCTCTCTCTCTTTGTCTGTCTCGCTCTCTCTGCTGGCAATTGGTGAGCTCAGTGCAGTATCATGGCATCTCCTTGTGTTGGTGTTTTGTAGCTGTCTGTGTTCGTTCTTTGTCTCCCCCACCCTCTCCTTTGCGCTGTGTCTTTGTGTATTCCCTTTTCAAGCTAACCACCACCCCCCTCCCTATTCAGACAGAGAGAATGTGAGTCGAGAGCGCATGTGCAGTGGTACCGGAAAGGGTTCCCGATGGGGCATTTCCCTCCTCGTATTTCTCACTTCGTGTTATAAATTATGATCGAATTCTCCTTTTTCGTCATTTTTATGATTATATGTTTAGTTTTTTTCATTTGTTTATCGGAGCCTCGAGGCTTCGTTAAGACTTTCTTTATTTAAACGTGGAAACGATGGCGGATAGCTCTCGTTACACGGCTTTTGAAACTCTAACCCGGAAACACAGGTTAGTTTGTACGCCTCCGTTGGGAATCGACGTGGAGGCGGTTATCCTCGCCGTTGAGGAGATATAATCGGTTTGGAGAATGTAAAAGCTGCTTCTCGCATGAATAAACATGTGGTAATCTTTGTTTCCACAGTAAACATGGTTGCTCAAGTAGTCAAGCATGGGAGTTTTTTTTTTCCTCCCGACGTGTTTGTCCAGGAATGTCCTCTCGACACGCCGGCAGTTCGAGTTTCCCTCTGTAATATTCCTCCGTTCATTAAGAACATAAAACTGGTTAACGAACTCAACAATCTTGGTTGTGTTGTTTCTTCAGTTACTATGGTTCTTTTACGAGGGGAAAATAACTGTTTAAAACACATCGTGTCCTTTCGTCGTTTTCTTTGTATGATTTTACCGCGTGGTGTAACCTCATTAAATGCGGTATTGCCCTTCAAGGTCGAGGGGTACACTTCTAGGGTGTTTGTCTCCACAGAGTCTCTAGTTTGCTTTGAGTGTGGCCAATGTGGTCATTTAAAAGACTCCTGATCCACGAGTGGAGTCACGAGCCTGGCTGGTGATGTCCACCAGGATGCTACTGAGATCACCGTTGATAATGTTAATACTATGGGTGTTGAGAGCCCCATTGGAGACAAACAGAAAAATAGGAAAAGAACCCTCTCATCTTCCCCTGATCTCAACGAACCAGACAATAAGGTCTTGGCTGGTCCCCCAACCTTCGCTCAAGTGGTTAGTAAAGGAGCACAGCCTCCTCCTCCTTGGCACTCACCTCCAGCTGAGGTAATTCCTCAACCTCCTCTACTTTCAGGGTCGGTTGAGGATTGTGTGATAAATATCTGGAAATTATGTGTTCTCCAGACAGCACTCGAGTCTCTTGGGTGGTCAATTGTTCAAGTTCCATGTGAGCTTGAGCCTCCATGTTTGTCCCTCGTTGAACCTTGTGTTGATCATGCCCCCCCCTCCCTCTATGGGAAGCAGTGAATGTGTACTAACTGGCGATCTGTCTGTGATTGACTCATCCGGTGAGGTAGCCAAGCCTTATCCAGCTCCTGTACAGCAGAATGCTCAGGATGAAATCTCAGTGTTGCTTTGATGAGCCCGTTTCTTCGGCAATGGATTCTCGATGCAATGATTGTGACTCTGATGGGGGCTCTTCTGTTGCCTCAGTAAGTGATGGTGAGGCCGACTTCCCGTCAGAGCGTGTCCCTGGAGATTCCATCCCTCCTACTGAAATCATGAATTTCTTACAAAAAACGTGTCGTAAAAGGCGCGGGAAAATTAGCGATTTCTTCGCTGATACTCACACCTTCATTGTTGGCGCTCAGGGTGTTGTGTAGCAATATCTGCAACCCTTCATGTTTCTGATAACTTGCTTAAAAGATTGGAAAGGTATCTTGTTACAGCAAGGAGAGGATTAAACCCATAATGGTTGAGGTGCTGCTTATGTCTTCATGAACATGGCCAGTTTGAATATCAATGGTGGACACAGTCAGCTGCGGTCGGTCGCAGACTGTGCAATTAGCCAGGAAGGAAAAAATTGATGTCCTCTTATTACAAGAGACTCGTGCCACTCCAGACTGTATGGCTGATTGGCAGCAACAGCTGAATGGCACTTGTGTTTTTTTTTTTTTAGTAATACGGATGCTGTGAGTGCGGGTATTGCTTTCTTTGTGAATCCACGTTTGTCTGTCTCTCCCCCTATTTTAAAAGAAATCATCCCAGGCTCTCTAGCCTCTGTGGAACTTGAATACAATCATAAACGATTTGTTTTTTGTTAATGTCTGTGCTCCAAGTGACGGTACAGATAGAGGAACATTTTTTTTTTAACGATTCCTTTCATTTCTTGCAACACCTATCTTCTGATACAACAATTCAGCTGGTGTCAGGTTTTACTAAATCATCTTTCACTTGCTCAACTTGATAAATTTTACATTCCTAACTCTGCTATCAATCTTGTGACACGTACAGATATTGTTCCTTCTGGTTTCTCTGACCATTCCTTAGTAAAACTGTGCTCGTCACTTCCTGGTTTTCAACACCGCACGTTGTATTGGTGTTTTAATACTTCCCTTCTGAGCGACCCTCTTTTCAAGTCATCTTTCAAGGTTTTTTTGGGAGAGGGGTTGTGTAACTACAACATCAGTTTATAAATCTCAGTAAGTGATGGGACATGGTGCTATCTTGTGACAGCATTTTGGGGGTATTGGTGTGAGCACAACTTGGGAGCTTCGTGATTGCAATAGGAACAGCTGGTTCTGTGCAGGATATCTTCAAGAAAAAAACTGGTATCAGATCTTTGAGGAGTGTAGCCCAGGTACGACAGGAAGTCCTGCAAGTTTTTAGGCGCTTTGGCCTCAGGCGCAAATCTGTGTGTTCTGTCAGCAATACAAAACGAATTGCTTTCGAAGTAAACAATTATGTATCGACACCTTAAAACAAGAGATTCTTTGACTACACGGAGGGCCAAGGACCTCAGTGATGTTAAAAGGTGTCAACTCCTCTATGAAAAACAAACTCTGCTTAAGGAACTAGTTTAAGGCGATGGTATTGGCACCTTAGTCAGGCTGAGAGTAAGTGGTTTACTGTCTGCAGACACATGTTGTAAGGATTTTATTTAAGTTGGAGAAGACGACCATGGCGAGCCAGCAATTGCTTAGTCTTCGGTTGAGTGATGGGCATATTCTGGATGACAATACAGAAATTGGCCACTTTGTGTTTTCCTATCAGCCTAACGATATGCCTGCAATGCAAAGTATTGCAACTAATTTACCACAGATAGATGAGCATCAGCGACACTTCTTGGATGAAAATATTAGTCTTTGTGAACTTAAAACTGTGCTGGATGGCCTTGTTGACCATAAGGCTTCTGGCTTTGATGGGTTGCCAGCTGAATTTTATGTAATTTTCTGGGATGTGCTTGGCCCTGCTTTGCTTTCATTTTTTTTTTATACAGCCTCCAGGAGGGCTTATTAACCCTTAGTTGGTGATGTGTAGTTGCTTGCCTTATCCATAAGAAGAGGGAGCACAGCTTGAGACCTTCATGATTGCAATAGGAACAGCTGGTTCTCTGCAGGATATCTTCAAGAAAAAACTGGTTTGAGGAGTGTAGCCCAGGTACAACCTGAGCTTCACTGCTGACATTGGTGATCACCATTCACCACCACAGTTATGTATGAGCTATAACTTACCGGCTGATAACTCCACAATATCTATTTTGTTATCCTCATCACCACTCTCAAGGAAAGACAAAAAAAATTCTACCATTTGTGCCTTTCAATTCGATTTCCCTCATTACGGCCTGCCTCATTTGGGGCTCGATGGAAAGAAAAACTGCCTTCTGGGCTTCTCTCCCATCCGCAATGGTCCGCGTTGTATATTTCATCAATTGTAAAAAGGACTGGTGATATTGCCTGGAGACTCGCCCATATGGTGCTGCCTTCCGATGTTTTACTACATCAGTTTAAAGAAATTAACACAGAGGCAAGTCCTTTCTGTATGCTCTCTGAAGACCTTTTCATGCATATGTGGATTGTGTGAGACTGACGTCTCTCTGAGTTATTATCACCGCTGTTACATAGGATTAGCTTTTCTTTCTCCGTGCGTTTTTTTGTTTTTGGAATACCACTTGGTTGCAAAAAGAGCTCAGAGACTGCTCTTATCAAGTGATTGATTTCTATTGCAAAACTGGAAAGCTACAAGACAAGAAAAGCTCCCTCTGTCTCTGTCTCTGTCTCTCCCTCTGTCTCTCCCTCTCCCTCTCCCTCTGTCTCTGTCTCTCCCTCTGTCTCTCCCTCTCCCTCTCCCTCTGTCTCTTTCTCTCCCTCTCCCTCTGTCTCTCCCTCTGTCTCTCCCTCTGTCTCTCCCTCTGTCTCTCACCCTCCCTCTCCCTCTCTCTCTCTCTCTCTCTCTCTCTCTCTCTCTCTCTCTCTCTCTCTCTCTCTCTCTCTCTCTCTCTCTCTCTCTCTCTCTCTCTCTCTCTCTCTCTCTCTCTCTCTCTCTCTCTCTCTCTCTCTCTCTCTCTCTCTCTCTCTCTCTCTCTCCCCCTCTCCCTCTCTCGCTTGGCACGCACGTGCTATCACAGGGCGCTGTTGCTCAGTCTCTAGCGGGAGGTGCGGAGCCTGTTTTGCTTCTCCTTTCTCTCTTCTTATCGTCTAATGTTTTGTTTTTCGTTTTTCTTTACCCCTTTCTCCTTGGTTTGTCTTATCTAGAGAGATATGTATATATATATACATATATATATATATATATATATATATATATATATATATATATATATATATATATATATATATATGTGTGTGTGTTTTGAGGCTAACCACTCAAGGTGGTTACTGGTTAGTGATAGTGGAACGGTGGGTTTCCCGCCTAGTTATTTATTTAGGTTTTTTTTTCTTCTTCTTCTTTCTGCTCTTTACTTGGGCTTATAACCATTACACCTTTCTTTGATTTTTTTTCTCTTTATTAGTAAAATGGCTAGTAAAGATCGGCGAGGTGCTTCCGCTCACAACACCGACGAGGTGTTAACAGACAAGCATGGTATGTGCTTCGTGCCGCCGGAAGGCGTTTCGCTGGAGGAAGCTCTCCTCACGTTTGTGAGAACATTTGGGCGGCGTCTCGAATGAACCACAAGATCGTTGTTTTCGTCTCGAAAGTCCACCTCACATACGTTGTTGTGCAGAATGGACTCGTTCTGGGTGATGACCAGTACCAGTATGTTCCCGTTTCATCGTGGGACACTCCGGCATCAAAGATTTTGTTGTCCAACGTTTTACCGACGCTGTCTGAGGAAGAAATTCTTCAAAAACTCGGTTAGCACAATACTGTGGTGTCGAGAATTATTAAATCTTCCATCGCACCATGAATAGAAAGCTTTAACACATCGAAACGTTTAGACGGGTTTGCTTTGTTGTTTTAAGAGATGGTGTGACACAGTTAAACATCTCTCATGTTTAAAACAGCAAAACGTGAGCAGAGGGTTTTGAGGCAACAGAGAGGCTAATAAGCTATGAGTGCGGAGCGTACGGCCACACAAGGCAATATTGTCCTAATGTGAGGAAAACATACGCAACAGCAACCAGAGCAGGCCCTCCTGTGAACGTTACAGAGGATGTTGAAAACGAGTCACGTGCAGAGCAGGAGTCTGTGCCGGAACGCCAAGGTACAGCTAAGAATGGTTCTGATGAAGTTCATAGGCACAGTATAAATAATGAGATAACAAGTATGGCAGTTAATCGTGTCAATGATGAGTCAGCCGATGTTCCTGTGGGTTGTGCAAACGACACAAAAGAGGAGTCTCAGCCTACAGAGGGAATGATTGTGGACATAGGTTTACGGAAGCCATTGAAAAGGTCCTTTTTAAATACTGGAAAGGAGGATAAGGGCAGCAAGGTGTTAGTGGTACAAGTGGAAAATAGTCCCAATGATGCTGATAGTGAGCAAAGTAGTGAGAGTTGGGCTGAGATCATGCCACCTGCTCACGATGAAAACAAAGAGATTTCTGAAAGCAGAGATCAAACTTGCAAAAGCAAATTAATCACTGATGGTGATATTAATGGCGATGTCTCCACCCTCCTGCTTGAGGAGAATGAGGATGAGGAGGCTAAAGTAGACGATGATCGAGCAGGTAGCACAGAAGCAAAGCGAGCTGCTGAAGCACAATCAACTGACCATGATGAACCAGATGTAATGGCTGGATGACCTTCCTTCCTCTTTGCGAGAAACTTTTGGTGCATCTCAAGAGGAAGATCAGCACTCTGAAGTGGTTAAAGAAAACATTGTTAGGTTTCTGAAAGAAACCTTCAGACAACGCAACATGCGAATCAAAGATCATTTCCCCAATATTCTGGCCTTCATTTCAGCTGCAAAGCCTTTGCTGTAAGGGAAGGACCTTAAGGAACCTGAATTTCAGCACTTAAGGAAAGATGTTACAAAGGCAAACAAGGAGCTAAATGAGGAAAGTGACTTAATTCCACAAAACAATCAATGATGGAATTGAACATTATATCTCTGAATATAAATGGAGGTCGTTCCACCTTATGGAAAGTACAAACTCTTCAAGCAATCGAGAAAGCAAAAGCTGACATTATTTTATTACAAGAAACTCATGCTCTGAATACTCAGATAGCTGATTGGGTGAAACTATTCAAGGGGCGGTGGTGGTGGTTAAGCGGTTCCCTACACCTCGAGCCAGCATTGCCATCTGCCTAAGTCACAGGTTGTGTGCTCACCAGGTTTCCTTCAAAGAAATCTATAAAGGGAAACTGATATCAGTAGAGTTTCTTTATAACACTCAAAAGATTGTTATCCTAAATGTATATGCACCAAGTGATCCCATGGAGAGGAAAATCTTCTTTTCCACACTATGGGACTCTGTAAAAACTTTGGATGCAACTGCTTTTATTTGTATTGTGGGAGATTTTAACTGTACAGTTTGTCCTTCAATTGATAGGAATGGCCATGAACCGCACGTTTCCTCCACAAAAGTGTCAGAAGACACCATCAAAAATTACCGGTTTAACGATGTGTGGAGGTCGCAACATCCACTTTTGCGCTGTTACACATGGTGCAGATGTCATGATGGCATTATGTCAATGTCAACACTTGATAGGTTTTATGTAAACAAGCTAATGTTAAATGTTGTGTCTTCGACTCAAATTGTGCCGACTGGGTTTACTGATCACAGTCCAATCTCAATGTCTTTCAAATTACTCTTTCCACCCTGTAGTAGTGCTTATTGGTCTCTCAATACTCGTCTCTTACAAGACAAGGGTTTCAATGATGCCTTGCGAGTCGTATGGGAGAAAATTTGGGCTTCTCGATCTGATTTTGATAAGTCTCCGGTTGTGGTGGGATATTGCAAAAACTCAAATAAAAACTTTTTGCCAACAATACAGTTTATATAGCACCAAAAGGCAGTCAATATCAATCGACCGGTTAAAACGGGAGATAGTATTCTTAGAACAGAACAATGATGAGGATGGGAAAGACACACGTGACCAATTAATATGGGCTAAGAAAGCATCGCAAGAGGAGATGGTACGGCAACAAGTAATAGGTACCTTGGTAAGAATGCGAATGAGCTATTTAACATTGGATATGCCAAACAAGGACTTATTTAAATTAGAGACTTCTCTTAAAAGGTCACAACAAATTCACAGTTTACTCACTCCCAATGCGTCCCTGGTAACCTCTCAGCAAGCGATCAGGCGTACACCGAGGGATTTCTATTCTAACTTGAATTCTCCTCGGAACGTGGACAATGAGGTCATGCAATAATTAATTGCTGGGCTCCCAAATGTCAAGGAGGATGAGCAACGTGTGCTTGACTCCACAATTTCAGCAAATGAACTTGAAGCAGCTGTGAGGAGCCTGAAAGATGGAAAAGCCTCTGGAATTGATGTCTTGCCAGGGGAATTCTATAAGACTTTTAGGAACATTGTGGGACCTGATTTACTTGACGTTCTTGATGAAAGCATACGTGATGGAGAATTTACAGTGTCCTGCAGAAGAGCGGTCATATATTTACTGCCAAAATCTGGGAACCCTTAACTGGTGGAGAACTGGTGACTGGTATCTTTACTGTGTGCTGATTATAAAATTCTCTCGAAAATACTTGCAAATCACATGAAAACTGTTATCAGTTCTGTTATACATCCAGATCAAACTTATTATGTGCCTGGAAGATCTATCCATGACAATATATTTTTGGTAGGAGATATTATTTCGTGCAATAAGCACCTGTTATGTGTGATGATTTTGGATTCCTGGTTCTTGATCAAGCTGAGGCCTTTGATCGTGTTGATCATAAATACCTTTTTTCTGTTTTGAAGGGAATGGGTTTTGGTGAAACCTTCATCTCCTGTGTAAAACTCCTCTATACCAATACTCATTGTATGTTGAAAGTTAATAATAGGTTATGTTCTCCCTTTCCCTTTCAACGAGGTATCCCGCAAGGTTGTCCTCTTTCTGGTCTTTCATATATAACCGCCCTTGAGCCACTCTTGCTATCAATTAGACAGCAAATACCTCGGGAAATGAGAAGTATAGAAGGAGCAAGATTTGTGCAGACAGCGTATGCCGATGATGTCTGTGTTTCAATTAAAAGTACAAACAATCTCTCTGCTTTACAGCGTTGTCTCAGAGGTTTCTCTGCGGCCTCCTCTGGTGGGATAAATTGGAATAAAAGTACAACATTATGGTGCGGAAAAAGTCACCTCTCCTGTGCATTACCACCATCACTCCCACAGAACTTGTTCTGGAGAACGGACGGAGTTAAATATCTCGGAGTGTACCTTGGCAATCATGAGATGGAAATGAAAAATTGGGAAGGAGTATTGGAACAAATTAAGTACAGACTGAAAACATGGGAAGGACTGTTGAAGTCCCTTTCATATAAAGGTTGTACTCCTGTCATCAATAATTTCATTGTAACAAAATTGTGGCACAGAATCACTGTTCTGCAGCTATCAAATCAACTAATTATGGCTATTCAGCGAATGCTTGTAAATTTATTTTGGAGTGGATACCATTGACTACGACCTGAGATACTGTACTATTCCCGGAAGGAAGGTGGCCAAGGTGTTTTCAACATCTTTGGTCGGATTGTGGCCTTTCGATTGCAGTCTCTGCAGAAACTGCTGTTCACTGAAAAACTACCTTGGCGACCTTTTGCGTTTTTTTCTCCTGCAACAACCTGGTAAACTGAGATATGATCGGCATCTTTTTTTGATGGATCTCGAGCACGTAAACTTTGTTTCTCTTTCTAAGTTATATCGTAGTTTACTGGACATTTGGAAAGGGTTTGATGTTCATCGGCTGCTTGAGGCATATAACTGTAGAATGTTCCTTCAAGAATCCCTTTTTTTTTCAATAATTTTTCCCCTGGTATTCCTCGCAGTCAGGTCCTGATTCAAAAATTTATCCAAGGAGGAATCGGGAAGGTGTGTCACTTGATAGACATATATCTGGGGTTTAATGGAAACCCGTTGGCGTGGTAGCGTCCACAGTTGGTTCTAGATCTGTCCGACTTGTGGACCAAGTGATGCGCGTAGTTATCCGGAAAAAAGGGAAACGTATCCCATTCTGGAAGAACACGAATAGCGTTGTGGTCAGAGCGGTGAGGGCCGGGTTCTCCCTGTACTCCACTTTGGCTTCATATGTATACCTTACCCATACATGGTGTATTAGCAGATATACAGTGGAGGTTGGCACACTGGGCCATCCCCTCCAACATATTTGTTAATAACATTAATAATTCGCTGACAGAAATATGTCCTTTTCTGTGATCAGAAGGAGGACTTGTTTCATGCTTATGTGAAGTGTTGTCGACTGACTTCTCTTTTTCTTCGACTCGATCATCTTTTTCATCAATTTATCCTTTTCCTTTAGTTTGCACATGTTTGTTTTTGATGTACCCTTTAAACCTATTTGTAGAGATGTGGGTGTTCATTTTAAATTTTCTGGGTGCTGTTTCAAAATATGCAATCTACAAATCTAGGGAGATTAAAATCGACAATGGTCACGGATCAGACGTTATCTCTATTTTTAAAGGTTTTGTCTCAACACGACTTAGGTTGGAATTTGTTTTATTTTTGAGCAATCAAAATGTTAAACTTTTTGAGAGAAAATGGTGCATCGCAAATGTTTTATTGTTTTGTGAAGAATTCAAAACTTATAATTACTTTATAATTTCTTCAAGTGTGAGTTTTTATTTTTTCCTGTTGAGTTTTATATTATTGTAAATATGTATTACACTGTGTGTGCATGAATGTAATAAATGAGGTTTCAAATTCTCTTTATCTCTCTCTCGATATATATATATATATATATATATATATATATATATATATATATATATATATATATATATATATATATATATATATATATATATATTTCTATTTCTATGAAGTTTAGTTAAAAGAAGGAAGCCTCAATGGCTGGCAGTTTTTGAAAGGCATCAAAATGTGCTCCACTCAGCAACATTGGGCTCTGAGTAATATGTAAGCGACTAATGCTTTCTGAAATATGTTCTTGCCAAGCCATGTTGTTGCGTGGTAATTTGTAAGTTGACAGGCTGCTACATGATTTATGAGAGCTGTAAAAGGGCCATGGAGCAAGGTGGTGTGGCATTGGTTACCATAGGTATTCACAACGGTGTTTGAGGAAGTGTAGCTTTTCGTTACTATAGACATTGTTGTGATGTGCTTGAGGAGGTTTGTTCTTCATTACCATGAATACTGATGTTATGCTGGTGAAATGGTGGGATTTTTTTCACCCGAGTCATTCTCACGATGTGGGGAAGTCTTGCTTTGCTGCCAATGACTGTGTGACAGTCGATGCTTCCTTGGAGAGCAGGTCCAGAGAGAGAGGTTGTGTCAGAAACACGTCATAACAGACGTAAAGGACATCATCAGTGTGTTCCGACTTGAAGTGTATGCGTCTCCCTCCTTACATTTCCTGCATGCACTACAGGGAGTGCTATATTAACCATACCCTTGGTATTTATCAGTGAACAGTGAAGAACACCATACCTCCTGAAGCTGGTCCACTTTTCCAGGTGTGGGCCAATGGGAAGAACCTTTGGGTGGCCATTGTGCTTTGCCAAAACTGCTTCTGGTATTCCTTTATTCAAGGAAGAGTTGGTTTGTTTGACAATTATGATATTCAAGATTGTGATGCAGTTATAGTATGCATTGGATTCTTTCTGATTGTGATGTCCCGAACAAAGCATGGTCATTTTGGGCAACACAAGCCTGACATTGGAGTGAGTGCAACACTTGGAAGTGTGCACAGATGTCATGCTCAACACTTGTATTGATTTGATAGTCTCCATCGGCCAACAGCTTGTTGTAAGTGATGGATGGTATTTGCATTGACTGAGAACATTGTTGAAAGTTAATAGTCGTTCATGTTGCACTAAAATTGCAGTTAAGATGCTATAAATCTGTTCTTATGACACAGTAAAGGGGAGCTTATATTTTCATGCAGCTCCTTTATCAATCAAATTGCTGATCATATTTTGAGTTTTACCCATTCAACATGGGTAAAAGAAAATCCCGCTATTTTACCTCCGCCACTGAAGGTAGGATCCATCCATACATCCATCTGTGCAGAGCGTTGGTGCTGCCTACGCAGTCTCCTTGGCTATTGGGCACAATCCGAGATGGGTCGCCACTCCGACACAGGATACCAGCAAGCTGGCACACATTTTGCCGACCTTGGAAAGGTGACAGGCAGAGTCAACCCCACCTGGTATTAATTCAACAGCTGAGCAGGATTTAAACTCAGGATCTTCGGATTCCAAGCCCACCACCCTAACCATCAAGCCAACATCAGTCATGAAGGTAGGGTGGAGGTTATGTTTTCACCCCTGTCTGTCTGTGAGCAGGATATCTTAAAAACTTGTGGACAGATTCGGACGTAATTTGGTGGAATGGTTGGATGTGTGACAAGAGTAAATTAATTCGATTTTCGTGAAGATCCCAATCCAGATCCAGATACTGTTTTTTTTTTTTTAATTTTTTTTCAGTGTTTCTTCACAATTGAGATGGGGCCAAAAAAACGATAAAAGGCACAATGTTTCAAAAAGTTGTTGATTGATTCTGATAAAACTTGGTGGATAAGTTGGGTAGGTGATGAGAACAAGCTGATTAGATTTGGTTCTGGTCTGGATTCAGATCCGGTCCATCAGTAGGATACCAAACGTAAACTGTTCAGCCTGATGGAGGTATGCGCTCTCCCAAGTGCCATTCTCGATCATTTCTGTTTGTATTGTGTGGTTATAATATTGGTCACTCATCTGATCATAACTATTTATCAATGTTTATATATTCATTCGGATATTAATTTGTTTAATCAATAAATAATTTGGATATTAATTCGGATATTAATTATTGTGCATGGTTATAGCATTCCACCTTTGATGTATCAACCTGAGACTTGACCCTTACTAGTTCTGTGATTGAAATTAATAACGTAATGGTGTTTATGATTCATTTATTTATTTTACATTGATCTAAGGATCTTAGAAGATGTTGACATGAATCACATACAGGACAAAGACATTGGAAAACATCATTAGATTTTTTAAAGGAATTAAAAGGACATTCGGAATTGGACAAAGGGCAAACACATGGTGTGTGGAATTTTGACCTGCATTCCCTGCATCATGAGCGAGTGGTTCATTCGGGAACACCAACAGATCAATTCAAATTAAAGGGGTATTATTTTTGGCAATGTTAATTGAAAACTTATTTTATCCTCCCTCATTGTGTCTATTATTATGATGATCATTATTATTATTTCATGGTAGAAGTCAGAGACAGAGACACCACAGCCAATCGTGAATGTTTACATGGAGCTCACGATGTACCTTCGACAGGTTACAACTCCATTGCTGGGGGACCCACAACCAGGGCAGGAAGTTGGTATCTGGACAGGATGCCAGAGTATAATGGTTGTATCTCCCTGTGAACAAATAGGGTCAGAGTTCCCATTAGGTTTTTGATAGCGCTTTACTATCACCGTTGTTCCTTCGTTGGTATGCAGCACAAGGCTGTGGGGTAGCATCATTGGCTGAGGGCATGGCTGCCAATTCCCTCTGCTGGTTCGGGCAGGAATTTGTAATTTGTTCATTGTGCCGGCGATAGCTCGCATACCCTTCACGTAGGGCACCATGGGATTTTTAACGTCCAGCAACAAACGCTGGCAGATGCAACACCCATTCCACATCCATCCGAGGGACGGTACACACATTGATGCATCAGCACGTCTGTGAAACATTGGGACGACGGTTTATAGCTGGGTCAGGATTCAAACCCAGGCTAGATGATTTAGAGGTGAGTGTGCATATCTCTTGGCGATATTGTCATCCCATCATCATTGTTTGTGCTCATTATGAAGTGACCATGCATTGACGACTCCACTCAATTGAGCAATCATGAATTGATCATGTCACTTTTTATTTAATTTACTGGTATAAAAATAATATGTTCATCAACCAACAATGTCCCGTTTTGTTGGACAGGAGGCAAGAAAGAAGGCATTACTGAAACAAGATGCTTCTAAAAGCTCATACGGAGTTTGTGAAAAAGCATCGTAGTTCGGTTTCCTCTCTTCTTTCTCACCTCTTCGCACATCATTGCCAAACTTTTTACAGGCATAATTAACAATGTCTTACAATTCTGCTTACGTAATATATCTACATTTACAAGCAACTTCTCCATTTATTATCCCCCGCCAACCAACGAAGTTGGTGGGGGATATAGAAATGGGGTCCGTCCGTCCGTCACATTTCGTTTCTGGAGCATAACTGCAAAACCACTTGAGGTATCTTTATGAAATTTGGTACACATATCAAGCAAGTGGTGAACTCGTGCCTTTTGATGTTTACAGACTTAATTTTTTTTTTTTTTACTATGGCGGGGGATATCGAAGACTTTGTCTTCAACGGATGCTTGTTACATTTTGTTCAATCGTCATAATGCTGGACTAAAACCGAATTCTGGAGGGTGATGCTTGAAGCCCAACTATCACAGGATTGGTGTTTTGTCGCCATTTATATTTCATTTCTTTTCCATTTGTTGAGCATTACCTGTACTATTTTAAATTTTCTTTGTGTTTATGTGCCATCACACTCGTCGTCATCTATTTAAATTAATATTGTTTCTTGCTTGGATATTGTCTGTGATGCTTTTTGCGCTTTTAATTATTATCTCTCAACCTTTTTTCTATTTAAGTTTTATTACCCCGTGCATGCGAAGCGAAAAGCAGGGTTAAGCAATTGGTTCATGTCCCTTTAACTGTTTGTCTTATCAGTTCATGATCGAGGAAGAACTTATTTCAATTGAATGTTGTATTTTTAACACAAACAGGAGCATGAATCGGAAGACAAGTTTGCAGTTTTACCGTACTTTCGCTCTGAATTTGGCCTGATTGTACATGCGTGCGGAGAGGAGTGAGATAATGTTTCGACTCTGTCCGCCTGTCTGGCAGTCAAAGAAAATTTAAAATCATTCCAAACAGGAGACGAACTGTTTTTAAGAATGCCATAAAGGACAAAAATAACAATAATGTACAACTAATGTAACATATTAGATAAGGTGATGAAATAGACACTGCATCAATGGCGGTAAAACCTAGATTTAATTTATTTATATGACTTTTACAATGTTTTTTTTTTTAATTTAAATTGAATTATATACTTGAACACTGTAGAATACAAATTGCCTTCTTGTCATTTCCAAAAACCTCCAATTTATAGCAGCACTTGGACATGTTAAATATGGTGGTGTACAAGACTACTTCAATAGTGCTAAATGTCTGGATTTTTTTTTTAACGATCTTTAAAATCATTATTTTATTTAAAATGAAGTATATACTTCACTTATACTGCCTGCAAACGTATTCACCCCCTCCAAAGTTTTCACATTTTGATGCCACCTGAACTTATTTCATGATGCTTTCAAATCAACCTTAATATATGGAGTGTTCACAAACTACTCCAAAGTGATAAAGCTAAAAAATGCAGATAAAATGTGAATAAGTTAGATTAACAGAGAAAATCAGATGATTCTCATTTGCATACATATTCAAACCCTTTGCCTAATTAACCCTAAATCACTTCAGGAGCAAATTATTTGGTTGAAAGGTTTCAAAATTAGTGTAATAGAGGTTTAACCTGAATGTGATCAGTGGTTTAACTTAAAAATTAATCTTCCCCACTTCTATAAGAAGTTTTAAGGTGCAACTCACTTGGTCAACCAACAAGGCAAACAGGAAGGCCAAGGAGCTTTCCAAAGAAGTCAGACATGAAGTGGTGGAGAAACCCCGTTCAGGAGAGGGTTATAAGAAGACTTCAAAGTCCCTCATTATCCCTTTGAGTAAGGTACCGTGAAATCCATCATGAAGAAGTGGAAGATGTATCATCCTACCCAGACTCTACCCAGACTACGTTGCTCATCCAAACTCAGCAGCCAAGCAAACAGATAACTGGTTCAGGATGTCTTTGTAAATCCAACAATGACTAAAGATCTACAAGGCTTTATGTCCGGGGTGGGGATCTGTGTTCATCAATCAACCACCTTGATGAACAGGTGGCAAGAAAGAAGCCATTACTGAAAAAGGCGCATCTAAAAGCTCGTACGGAGTTTGTGAAACAAGTATCTTAATGATACTGCAGGCGTGTGTAGAAAGGTTTTCTGGTCAGACGAGACAAAAATTGAACTTTTTTGTCTAACTTCAAAACGTTACGTCTGTCAGCATTATGTTATGGAACTGTTTTTCATCAGCAGGGACTGGCAAGCTTGTCAGGCCAAAACGGACAATGGAAGGTGCAAAGTACAAGAGAATCCTTGATCTAAACCCGCTTGAGTCAGCCATAGATCTGAAACTGGGTAGGAGATTCACATTTCAGCAGGACAATTATCCAAAGCACAAAGCTAAATCCACACTGGAGTGACTGAATAATAAGAAAATTTATGTTCATGAGTGGCCCAAAGTCTTGACTTGATCCCAATTGATGATTTATGACGAGACTTGAAGATTGCAGTCCATCAACGATCCCCATCAAACTTCCAGAACGAGAACAATTTTTGTGTGAAGAATGGGCAAAGATTTCACCTTCTCACTCACTATGTGAAACTGTATGAGACCAAAAAGACTCTGAGCATACATTCCTGCAAAAGGTGATTCCACCAAGTACTGACCTTAGGGGCTGAATACTTTTACAACCAGTGAATTTTGATTTGTACATGTTTTTTTGCAGGTATTCCTGACATTTAACCTCCTTCAACTATAACAGTGTTTCGTTTGATCTCTCCAGTTATGAATAAACAAGTTCATTTGGAAAAATTGTTTCTACATCATTTGTAATCTATAATTCCAGCAATGTGTGTGTGTGTGTGTGTGTGTGTGTGTGTGTGTGTGTGTGTGTGTGTGTGTGTGTGTGTGTGTGTGTGTGTGTGTGTGTGTGTGTGTGTGTGTGTGTGTGTGTGTGTGTGTGTGTGTGTGTGTGTGTGTGTGTGTCTCTGTGACCGCTGTTTCTCAACAACCACTGGTCCGATCTTATTGAAACTTGCCAGGTATATTGCTGGGGACCTGAGGATGTGCCTTTTCAAGGTTTGATATTAATCGGACAAGTGCTTCCCAAGTTATGGCCATTTATTTACCAAACCAATGACAAGACACGTTGTTGCGTGGGCTTGGCCGATGGGGAAGGGAAGCTCATCCGCGTTCCCCATTGCAGGTTACAACGTACGGGCTTCCGGCGAGTGATGACTTCGTGTATTCTAATAATTTCTCGATTTCTTATGAGAATTTATAGATAAACACAATGCCGCAAGTTATGATCGTTTTCATATGAGACTGTGCATAAATTTTGGTAACATCAGAATGCTGGTGTGCTCCGAACCAGGAAGTAATTTTTTTTCTCTCTCTTCTCTTCTCTTTTTGTTTTTCCTTGCAATGACATTGCGAAAAGGCAAAATACGTTGGCGCTATTTGAATAATTGGCCATTAAAACCTAAATTGCGAATCGTTGTAACTGTGATATGCGAACTTCTGTGCCACGCACGTACAGGCACGCGAGAGCGAAGAAATGGCCTGTGTGGTTGTTGTTTGTTGCTCGCGGTTGGAAAATTTATTTATTCTTTTTTTTTTACGGGCACGTACTAGTTCATCTAAATGCGGCATTATTGGTAGGGGTTGAATATTTTTTGCATGGCAATGCACTTGAACAATTTGTGGGGTATGGTGTTGTGTGAACTCTGTAGTTACCTCAGTACTTGGACAGCATTATTTTATTTATGCGACTTTTGCAATCTTTATTTTATTTAAATTTAGTTATATGCTTGGAGACTGTAGTACACAAATCGTCTGCCATAAGAGTTCCAAGAACCTCCAGTTTTACAGTGCTTCAGTTTAAATAATGATTCAATGGGATGGGGTATAAGATGGTGTTTGGCACTGCTTCTGGACTACTTCAGTAGCATTAAACTTTTGGATTTTTTTTTCAAACAATTGTTAAAATCATTGTTTTTTTTACAATTAAAATCGCACTGTGTGGGGTAGCATGTTCTATGAACTCTTTAGTTGTTAATGTAATAATTCTGGTTTTCGTTTTGTAAAATTTTCATTATATTTCAATTAGCTATTAACACACACATTAATTGGCACACAGAGCTAAAAGCAGGGTTAAGCAATTCGTTCTCTTCTGTCTGTCTGCCTGTCCTGTCTGCAAATGTCAGTTTATAAAATGATCATGGAAGAAGTTCTTTTATTTTCAGTTGATTGTTATATTCTGAACACGAACTGCAACATTTTGTTTGACTTTTTTTGAACATGGGTTCTTAAAGGGTACTTATACGGGGTTCTAAAGGGTAATTCTCAAGGGTAATTATACGGGGTTCTAAAGAGTGATTATACAGGGTTCTAAAGGGTAATTATACGGGGTTCTAAAGGGTAGTTCTAAAGGGTAATTATATGGGATTCTAAAGGGTAATTCTCAAGGGTAATTATTAAGATTTCGAAAGGGTAATTATAGGGGTTCTCAAGGATAATTGTACGGGGTTCCAAAGGGTAATTATATGGAGTTCTAAAGGGTAATTATTAAGAGTTTGAAAGGGTAATTATACGGGGTTCTAAAGGATAATTACACGCGGTTCCAAACGGTCATTATATGGGCGTTCGAAAGGGTAATTCTGAAGGGTAATTATACGTGATTCTAAAGGGTAATGCTGAAGGGTAATTATACGAGGTTCTCAAGGGTAATTATACGGGGTTCTAAAGGTTAATTATATGGGGTTCTAAAGGGTGATTATACGGGTTTTAAAAGGTAATTATACGAGGTTCTAAAGGGTAATTATACGAGGTTCTAAAGGGTAATTCCAAAGGGTAATTCTAAAGGGTAATTATACGGGGTTCTAAAGGGTAATTATACGGGGTTCTAAAGGGTAATTATACGAGGTTCTAAAGGGTAATTATACGAGGTTCGAAAGGGTAATTCTCATGGGTAATTATGCGGGGTTCTAAAGGGTAATTATACGGGGTTCTAAAGGGTAATTCTGAAGGGTAATTATACGATGTTCTAAAGGGTAATTCTCAAGGGTAATTATACGGGGTTCCAAAGGGTAATTCTATAGGGTAATTATATGGGGTTCAAAAGGGTAATTATACGGGGTTCTAAAGGGTAATTATACGGGGTTCTAAAGGGTAATTATTAAGGGTTATAAAGGGTAATTCTAAAGGGTAATTATTAAGGGTTATAAAGGGTCATTATGCGAGGTTCTAAAGGGTAATTATTAAGAGTTCGAAAGGGTAATTATTAAGAGTTTGAAAGGGTAATTATACGGGGTTCCAAAGAGTAATTATATGGGGTTCTAAAGGGTAATTATACGAGGTTCACTGGTAATTATACGGGGTTCTAAAGGGTAATTATATGGAGTTCTAAAGGGTAATTATACGGTGTTCTAAAGGGTAATTATATGAGGTTCTAAAGGGTAATTATACAGGGTTCTAAAGGGTAATTCCAAAAGGTAATTTTATGAGGTTCTAAAAGGGTAATTATACGGGGTTCTAAATGGTAATTCTAAAGGGTAATTATACGGGGTTCTAAACGGTAATTATACGAGGTTCTAAAGGGTAATTGTATGGGGTTCTAAAGGGTAATTGTTCAGAGTTTTAAAGGGTAATTCAAATGAGTTTTGTTCGTTTTTCGGCTCTGCCTATTTCATATTAAAAATGCCAAACTGAACCGTGAACCCCTTCCTTTGGACATGGGTACGAATTTTCTTTTTCTTTTTTAATTTTTTTAGTCTGTCTGCCTGTCTGGCAGTCAAACATGATTGAAAATCATTCCAAACAGGAAACTTACTGTTTTTTAAGGATGTCATAAAGGGCACAACCAAAAGGCGCAAATAACTAATGTTAAGTTTTCAATAAGGTGATGGAAAAGATGCTGCGTCAATAGCACTAAATTTCTGGAATCAATTTTTTTTCTACGACCTCGAAAAATCTTTATTTTATTACAATTTATTTTTATACTTGAACACTGGAGAACACAAACATCACCTTTTTGGCAATTTCAAAACCCTTCCAATTTGCAGTACTTGGACAAATGGAATTTTACATCATCATGACCAATCAAATTTTCTGCTCATAGGCCATGCCCATGTCCTTGTTTCTCAAGATGGTGCAGGGTAAGGTGTTCTATGAACTCTTTAGTTTAGTTATGTTAAACATTTCTAACCACAAAATTTTCATAGTTTTTATTTTTGATGTTGATGTATATCTGTATTTTGCATTAATTACTTGTAAACCAAATATCCTTTTTGAAATCATTTTTATTTATCCTTATCCTTGTATCCTCGTATTAAATTATATTAATTATTGGTCTTTGGACTTTGTTTGGTGTTTGTCAATAAAATCAAAATTATTATTAATATTATTTATTATTATTACTGTTATATTAGTCATATTAAATTTCATCATAGTCATGATGTCATATCCCTCGAGTCCTCTAGTCATTAAATTATGCTATTCCATCCTGTCGACTGTCATTCCCAGTTATATCCGCTAGTTTGTAATAATCGCATGTAATATTTGTAATATTGCATGAATAATACAATTTGTTGTTTTAATAAAGTCAATGATGATTTTTGCTTTGCGATCATTTATGAACATTGTTCAATCTTTGATTGAAAGTGAACAAATGATATGCCTGGTGTTGGCTTAATGGCTAAAGTGGTGGGCTTGGAATCTGAGGGTCCTGAGTTAAAAAACACTCAGCTGTTGAATTAATATCAGGTGGGGTTGACTCTTCCTGTCATCCTTCCGAGGTCAGCCAAAATGAGTGCCAGCTTGCTGGTATCCTGTGTCGGAGTGGCGACCTGTCCAGGATTGTGTCGAATAGCCAAGGAAACTGCTTAGGCAGCACTGATGCTCTGCACAGAGTATGGTCCCAATGGATGGATGGATGGAACAAATGATGAAAATCTGCCCTTTGTTCACTTAGTCTGACGAGTCAGTCTGACGCATATTCTCCTTCAAGTGTAAGCCAAGAATTGGGATGGCATGTTCGGTGTTCCCATCTGAACATAGTCCATAATGCTTTTCCAGATTCAAATCCTATATTCTGTTTTAACTTACCCCTTGCCCCCTAATGTCTTTCTCATTTATATGTAAAAGTATCAGCATATAGTAATGTCCTTATGGGAGGCTTATCCTATGTCTTTTTACGATAAGCACCAATCTGAGTCTTCGATGTTAAAGAAAGGAAATTTGGGGGTGCATCTGAAATGCACCAACATGGTGTTTTTTTTTTTTTACACATTCATTTGGGATATTTTAAGATGCAAGGCCTTATGTTGTTTCACAGGTGATCTTACCTGTTCATTCTGTCCTTTCTGTACCCCCACCACCCCCCCTAATCTCAACAAGGAATGCACTATTTTTGGTTTTGCATCTTTTAGTGTATTCCCATGGTTGTTTCACTAACCCATTGGTACTTGTGATAGCTCTGATTAATTAGACAATGCATGACTGTGATCTGTACAGAAGAGTAGGATCTCGTGTAAAATGTACAAAGCGAATATTTGGCCATGGTTGGGTACAACTGGCAGTCAATGACGCACCATTTGGACAGCAGATGTTCAGCCTGGAATCCGAACAAACGTCATCAGAGTTCATGAAAATCCCATTACTGAAGCTAAAAATCCATCACCCATATTGCATGGTACAGGACAAGCTGTGCGTTTGCACGAGTACAGTTGCCATGGTGGATTTGTGCAATTCTACTCCCTGGGCTATGCCCCCTTGGTTACCCAGAGTAACCAGGGAGAAGCAATGTGGTTGGGCGTTTGTGTTAATGGTTGTCATGGATGAGCAGCTAACATGGGGCTCAGTGCCAGAACGAAACCATTAATTCCACCCTTTGTTAAGGCACTGCAGACAAACATAGCCATGGGATTACACCCGCAGTGCTATAATCTTTGTCTGTTTCCGAACCACTGCCTGCTGTTGGGGAGGGGAGGGGGAGAAGGAGAGCGGCTGTCATGGATGGCAATGGAGGTGTGGGAGGTGACCGTGTGTAAGGAGGATACGTTAATACACCGGCCTGACTTCAACTTCTTCACCTGCTCAGCCAGAATAGGCTCTGCTTGATGCCATAGACTGCAAGCTATATTTACAGGGACTAAAAATGAATTGCTATCCAGCTGCTTGCTCTGTTCCGGCGGAAGCAATGGCGCACACAACCAGAAAGGAGTGATCATTATGATCATTCCTCCGTTTTGCATGTTCATGCAGGCTCGTGGCACATACCATTACTTTAAGATATCCAGCTTGCTAATATGCTGTGAAAATGTCACTAATGCTGGAACTCGGTGTTACAATAGATTATGTTGGAAAATGCAGATTATTTTTGAAAGTTTTGACTGCTCGTTGAAAGACAAATTTATGAAAAACACATACATAGAAATCTAGAGATGACGGATGAATCAGTCGAGAATGTGAGGTTTGAGCCAGTGATCCCAGCATCATGTGCAACATGCTCAGATGGGAACACTATACAGGCATACTCAAAACCTTGGTGTTCAAGTTATGTCCAAATTGTGCCCTTGCCCTTTCCAGTCTCATTTGGTTTACTTTTGTATGTGAAAAAAGCCATTGTTGTTGTCAAGCTGTTGCATTGTTTGGTGTTCTCCTTCTGTCTGTTACATTACCATATTCTAGTCATCCAGTGCATTGTTTGGGTTACAGATGTTGGAGACAGTACAGTTCAGGCCAGGCAGAAAAATTGCCTTTCTCTATGTTTCACTTTGTTACCTCTGCCAAAAATTGGTGAAAGAGGTTATGTTTTCACGTCTGTCTGTTTGTATATGTGCAGGATATCTCAAAAATTGTGGACGGATACCTGGCGCTGTCCGGCTGGGTGAGCTTTTCTTGGCGGTGGTTTTGAGATGCGTTGGATATTGAAAAGCTTTGGAGTTATTGGCCTTGTTGTGGTTACGTTTTGCCTGCAGGCCAGTGGCAGCACTGCCTGACTCCACATCTCAAAATACACTTTATAGCGGCCTTTGGCCTCAAAACGGACGGCAAGGGCAACGTGTGGAAACTTAAAACCTTACCCAGATTATGAAGTACCTACATCCAAACTTTGGGGCCTCTAGGTCCTTCAGTTGTTCCTAGCATCATCTGCATCATGGCCGTGAAAGAATAATGTACAAATGCACAAACGCACAAACAAACACTTGAAAATATTTCTAAGATGGACTACAATTTCGGTTTATGTAAGAAAAAGAAAAGATGCTCCCTTGTGCTTTCCAGCCAGGTGAGAGGAAGGAGTGGGGAGGGCAACTAATTGATGTGAAGCCTATTTTTGTTTGATTCATAAATGTGAAATGCATTCATCCATAATATATATATTTAGCTCTTAATGACACTTTTTTTTGAGCTGTGGCAAGTCTTTTGTGGAAGAGTGAGCAGGTGGTGTTGTCTGGAGGAACTGTGCATTCCAGTCATGGGTTCGGAGCTTGGAGGAATATTTTGTTCTCCGAAAGCAGAGAATGCTGTTGATGCATTATTTTTATTGATTGACAATATTAATAGTAACATTTTTGTAATTGTTTATTATTATTTTCTTCGTGTTATCTTGAACCAAAATGACCTTCAAGGTAAAATTTCAATGCATGACAAAACGGAGGTAATTTGGAAATCATCGGTTATACGTTAGATTTATTGTGAGGTTTAAGTGATGAAAAAAAAAAATCGCAGAATGGAAAATTGTTCGTTTGTGTGCGTCTCGTTTCAGCCAAACGACAAATTAATCAACGGGTGTTTTATCATTGTGGATCATTTTCAGATTTGCTACAATCCCACCTTCTCAACATTTTCATCTGTTTGTTAACACTTGGCTTGTAATCACACCTCAAGGACAAGATTTCAACGAAGAGGAAATTGGTATAGGAATCAGAATGTTGGATTAAGGTGCCACCGAACAGCAGGTGCTGTCTCTTGAGGTGGGCCACAGTGTCTCAATTTGGAGACGATGGATGAAACGGCAGAGTACGTGAGAATTATGAAGTGTTGGCACAATTTCGACAACATGATACTCTGATTACATACTACTTCATTTCAAATGGCCACATTTATTCCCATCTTCCTGTTGTGTCGGCCGGGGAACTTTTTTGCCCATTTTTTTCACGAACCTGCTGGCCAGACTTGACGTTCGACTGAAGGTGACGGGAATTTGGGATTTGCTCCCGGTGCCAGTGATAACTTAACCACTTTCTCGCAAAGGACACTGTGGGATATTTTATTCCCAGTAACGCTTTCAGACACCGCACCCAGCTTAAGGCAAACCGCTGGACAGTAATGCATCAGCCTGCGTGTGAAACACCAGGGTGACAAGTTATAGCTGGGCTGAGATTTATACCCAGGCTAGACAGCTCAAAGGAGCATGCAAATATGTCTAAGTTACCCTGCTAGCTCTTTCAATGTGATGCTTCATGTAGAATACATAGCGGAGGTCAGGAAGAATCATCTACCCCAGAGGATGACCACTATCTAGCGAAAAACACCAGTTGCAATAAGTTTACTTCTGGTCCAATCATGAGCTGGTTGTATGAGCTTGAGGATTTTGGGGCATGTGTACTCTGTAAAAAAAATTACATGGAAAATTAAAAAAATGACAGTTTAATTGCTGTAATTTAAACTCGTTGACCAGACTCAGTGGTGTAATGGTTACATTTGGTGACCAAAATTGTTAGAATCGGGAACGAAACTCGGTGACCAGACTCAGTCTCTTGCGTGTCATTAATCTTGGTGATTTCCCCTCTGAATATGGAAGGTTGGTGATTAATACCTGATGAATACCTCACCCTAACCCGAACAAATACCTTTTCTAAGCTGGATGTGATCTAGTTCCTGAGGTCATGCTCCCTTTGGTGGTCTTTGTTTATAAATATAATCACATTCTCCCAGACATCGAATGAAAATTAGTCACAAACGCATCACTCAGATATAGTCATTTTGGTATTGTGTTCATCCGTTCATCGTCATTGTCAACAAGTCTACAAGCTCAAGTCTCAAGTCAAGTTGCAAGTCACAAACTTTGTGACTCGAGTCCAAGTTGCCAACTTGAGTCACCATCTCTGGTAACTTGACAGATCAACGATAAATTGATGAAATGATCGATTGGTTTTTGTTCACCCTTTGTCGGTGCTGCGGGACTCCAATTTATCTTTATGGATGACATTGCTTGACTTCACAGGTTCAGATTGTTCAGCCATTGTACCTTGACGAGGGGACCATTGTTTGTATGGATTGGCCAGTTTGTTCTCCCAGCCTCGATCACAATCACCATTCCGAAAGTGATCCAGGTTGGATTGCAGTGACGTCACCTGCAGGCACAAACCCCATATCATTCGGAAGCTCGATACTTTTCAACAGGAGTGGAACAGACGAGACCCAGATTTTCACCGGCATCTTATCCTCGGCATTCGAAGACATTCTAGGTTGTTATCAATGCCAAGGATGCGCAGTGCACCACATGTTGAGTCTCAAAGTCAGAGAGTAACGGTGTTCCCAGGAATGTGGTTGTGACTTTCAGACAATTAATGTTAACAAATGCAGGCTTCGTATTAAATAAATATTCTCTTTTTACCACTATTTTTCTATTGGTAGTCTTTCTCCAGTATAATCAGTGCACTAATTGCAACAGCTAAAAGAAACTCACAACCACCTCTCCGCATTTTCTCTTAAAGACCCTTCTGCCCTTCATTTAATGTCTCTCTGTGTCATGTAGCCTCCCCTGTTTTTTTTTTTTCATGACTTTTTTTTTGATATGTTTAAAACATTAAAGCTTTCATTTATCAATCATTGCATCATCATGTGGAGCACTTTGTGGTTGCACTGTTTCCATAATGGTGTGGTGCACGCTGTATCTTCGTAGTAATTGGTGTCATAATGATTTTAATAACATAATAACAATTCGAATGATTGCTGATCGTTTCATATGAAATTCTAAAAGGTTCCACTTTTTCAGAGAACGTCGTCTCTGCTGTACATGAGGCAGCAGAGGTCAGTGTAGATGAGATATGCTCTCACCCTCATTGTGATCAGACCAGCCCGTGCCATGTTGAAAGGGGGTAACGTGGTTTGTTCAGTTCGACACAATATTATACGCAATCGGGGCTTGGTTGAGGCTTATTAGAATGTGAGTCCTTGGCCCATACTACCAAAAAGGAAGGGCCATCAACAGACATTGGCTCATCAGTCTGGCCTGCACATTGAACCATACTGTGAGAATCAATCTGAAATGTCTTGGATTTATTATCAAACAACATTTAAGGGTATTTTTTTATATTTTTTTTTACTGTTTCCTGCTTCCTGTTTTAGTATCTCATTACTTTGGGAAGGATGGAGGTTGGAGGGGAAGGGGTGAGGTGGGAGGAGGCAGAGGAAGGGAAGGGGTTGGGTGGGAGTGGAAGGGGTTGCACGTGAGTCCGGAGTGGGGGGCGGAGGGTGGGAGAAGGCAGGGGATGGTGTGGGATGAGGGAGGGGAAGGGTTGGAAGGAGGTAACCGGCATTGCCTGGCAATTCCAGGTACCTCGACTTGTCTTTTCCATAAGAGAGCCATTTGTTTGTGTGTCGGTTGTTATCTCCATTTATTGGTTTGAGGAGATGGAAGAAAGTCCTTCTAGGAATCAAAGTATCCACCTCCACTTCGGTAAGGGATCACAAATCATGGACCAAGCTCTTCAACTTTGTTGTTCTCGCAGTTTTGTTCTGAGGGCTCTTTACAGGATTGTCACCGAACCCTGGACTGCCTCCAGTTGTAGTTTGTTTATGTTAATATTCCCAGGGATAGTTTTCAAAATTTCAATGAGGGTCTCCTTTATTACTCCTGTTGCTCCAATTATCACTGGTGCAATGTTGATGCTCTTCAGCTTCGCTGATCTCTTGATCTCATTTTTGAGGTGCCGGTGTTTGGTCATTTTCCTGATTTCTGCTTATTTAAGCCAAAATGGCTGGGTACTGATATCTCGATCAGCAATGCTGCCTTTTCCTTTTTTGCTCCTGAGAACGATGTCCGGTCGTAAGTCTTTGTTTGCTGTGTTCACAATCGATGGGATCATCAAGTCATATATGAGCATGACAACCTTATTTTGAATGATTGACCTTGGTTCGTGTTTCCACGAGTTTTCTGGAAATGGGATATTGAAATTTTTGCAGATATGCCAATGAATCACTTTGCATACTTTGTTGCGCCGTTGTGTGTAAAGTTCTGATAGGTTTTTTGCATCCCGAAAGCAGGTGACTAGTACTTTATGTTTCTGTCTGGCAGAACCTACACTTGACCATCTGGCTCGGTCCCACCATCTTTTTATATCCATTGGTGTGGTGTCCTTGATCTTGGGCATTTATTATTTTTCATTCTCCGTCCCAGTTGAGCTGACTTTTTCTTGGCCATTCTAATGAGCCTTATTTGTCGATCCCAACTTGGTCCAATTACTTTTTTTGTATTTTCCTGCTCTTTAGTCATTTTTCCAGTTGTTGGTGTGCAGTGTGCACAGTGCCTATAGAAAGTCTACGCCCCTTTTCATATTTCTCACCTTGTGTTGCCTTATAGCCTGGAATTGAATTGAATTAAACCAGACTTTTTCTGCCTTTATATCACAACCCACAACTTCCAAGTGAAGAACAAATTCTACAAATTTCAAAACATTAATTAAAACCACAATATCTTGGTTGGATAAGTGTCCACCCGCCTTATAATAGCAATTGTAAATTTGCTCAGGTGTAACCAATCATCTTCAAAATCACACACCAAGTTAATTGGCCTCCACCTGTGTTAAATTGTAGTTATTCCGATTATTTCAGAATAAAATCAGCTGTTCCTGTTGGTTTTTTCTGCAGGGTAGTGCATTTCACAGCAAAGACTCAACCATAACAACCAAGGAGCTTTCAAAAGATCTCTGGGATAAAGTTTTGATAAGGCAGAGAACAGAGAATGGGTATAAAAATATTTTCAAAACCTTTCAATATCCCTTGGAGCACAGTCAACACAATAATTGAGAAGTGGTAGTTGTATGGAACCACCAAGACCCTGCCGAGATAAGACTGTCCCTCCAAACTGAATGACCAAGCCAGGAGGAGACTCATCAGAAAGGCTACCAAGAGGCTAATGGCAACTTTGAAAGAGCGATATGCCTTTATGGCAAAGACTGGTCACTTTCCTCTGCTGGTGAGGACGGTCTATGGATATGGACACCCAGCAGGGTTAAAAACAAAACCTGTCAAAGGGTGGAGGAGCTCCTTGTGAGCCAACGGCCATCCATACCTGGTGCTCAGCTGTTTCTGTGGACATCCTCCTGCAGTTGGGTTTTTTTTGTTGTTTCAGGAGGTTGGGGGCAAGATTTGCACTCCAGCCAATGTAAAACATTTCAATCCGCAAAATCCACAAAGGCAAAGAAAACTGAAAACCCACTCTGTGGGAGTACCTCCTGTGCTGCTGCCCTTCGCAGGGCAGCTCACTGGATGATAGGATTGGGGCAAAGCCTTCGGGACTCCTATTCCTTGATGATAGAAGGAAAAGCATGGAGTAGATTGTGGTGCTGTGGGGCAGAGTGGTGCTGAGGCATCGTCCACCAGATGACGGTCTCCTTGGTTAACCTGAGGATGTCCCTTCGGTGGGTGCCTGGAATGACTTATCTTTAAGTGAGGATGATCACCTGTCTCTGTTATCATCTGAGCTCCAGCGTTTGAACATCGGTATGGCAGCACTCTCTGAGGTTCTGAGACCGGATCATGGCGGGTGGTTACACCAACTATTGGTCTTGTCGCTCTGATGGTTACCATGCCAAAGCAGTTCCTGGAGCTGTGTCCAACAAGCTGACTCTAATTATAATTGAGATAACACCGGTCAACGAGCGAATTATGCAAAGAAGGATTCGTCACTCCTTGGATGTCTTTTCCCTGGTCTCTGTGTTTGCTCCGACTGAGGCGAGTGATCTCACCGTGAAGGACATAGTCTATGCCGCTCTCAAGTCTGTGGTTGAGCAGTGCCCCAGGCGAGATACTTTTCTAGTCTTGGGGGTTTTATTGCATTGGCTGGCACTGAGATGGATGGTTAGCAAACATGGTTATGGTGATCTCTGATCGGGATGGTTGATATGACAGGGATGGTTATGTTGATCTCTGATCGGAATGGTTGATATGACAGGGATGGTTATGTTGATCTCTGCAAAGCGTTTGATTCAGTGAATCGGGATGCCCTCTGGAGGATTCTTGGTCTTTGTGGGGTGCCACCAAATCTGATCAATCTGATGTCTGAACTATGCTCTGGGAATGAGAGTGCTGTGAGATGTGGTGGTACCATCTCCGACTTATTTTCAGTTGTTACTGGAGTTCGTCAGAGGTGTGTTCTGGCCCCCACACTTTTCAGCACTTGTATGGACTGCATTCTGGGGAGGATGTCGGAGAGATCAAAGTGCGGTCCATCTTTTGGGAATGTCAAGATTTCTGACCTCGATTTCACAGATGATGCAGTCATTTTTGCGGAGACCCTGGATATCCTTTTGGGGGCACTCGAGGTGCTGCGTCAGGAGTCGTAGCCACTGGGATTATGGGTTTCCTGGGTCAAAATTAAGATCCAGGCTTTCAATGGCATCTTGGATGCTGCCATCTTCTATGTACCTGTTTGTGGTGAGGATGTTGAGGTCAAGGAGAGATTCACTTCCCTTGGCAGTGATATTCCTGTCTCCGCTGGCTATGAGCTAGAGGTCAATCAACGTTTGGGTCAGCCTTGGGGAGTCATGGATTCACTGGATCATGGGGTGTGGTGCTGTCGGTACCTGTGCACGATGACAAAATTCTGAGTCTCAGGTCCTTGGTACTTCCAGTCTTGCTCTACAGATGTGAGACTTGGACTTTGACCAGGGATCTGAGATGGAGACGTCATTCCTTTTGTACCAGGTCCTTTCTGAGAATCCTTGGCTATCGCTGGTCACACTTTGTGTCCAACGAGCGGTTGCTGAGAGAGACTCAAATGAGATTTGTTACCTGCACAGTCCGTGAGCGTCAGCTGCGGCTGTATGGACATGTGGCTTGTTTTCCTGATGCTGATCCTGCTCACCATATTCTTTCACCGAGGAACCCTCATGAGTGGAGGAGGCCAATGGGGCGACCACATGCCTCATGGTTGCAGCAGGTTCATCAGCATCTCAAGGAGATGGGGATGGGTCAGGCGTCTGCTTGATGGATGGCCAGATTGAGGGAGGTCCCGAAAGTGGACACAGCGATGGAAAGTGGACGCAGCGATGCACTGCTCCGGCGCATGCTCCCATTCCTGACCTCCCTGACCTGACTGGTCACTGTGTGTATGTGACAATATCCCAAGCACTCCACAAGTCTTGCCTGTATGGTAGGATGTCAAAAAGGAAGCGATTACTCGACAAAAGCCAACCTCGAGTCCCATTTGAGGTATGCAAAAAAACCACTCGGGAGATTTTGAAGCCATGTGGCAAAAAATTTTGTGGTCTGACAAAACGAAGATGGAACTTTTTGGGTGAAATGCAAAATGTTATATTTGGCACAAACCCAACACAGCACATCACCAAAAGAACACCATCCCCACTGTGAAGCATGGTGGTGGCAGCATCATATAATGGGCACGTTTCTCATCAGCAGGGGCTGGGGCACTTGTCAGGATAGAAGGGAAAATGGATGGAGGAAAATACAGAAAAATCCTCGAGGAAAACCTGCTGCATCCTCTGCAAGAAAGCTGTAATTGAGACGGAAGGTCACATTTTGGCATGATATTGACACAAAGCACATGGCCAAAGCTACCCTGGAGTGGCTTAGGAACAAAAAGATGAATGTCCTTGAGTGGCCCAGTCAGAGCCCCAACCGAAATCCAATCAAAAAATCTGTGGCATGACTTGAAGATTGCTGTCCATCAATGCTCCCCACGCAACTTGACTGAGCTTGAACAGTTTTGTACAGAAGAATGGGCAAATATTGCCCAATCAAGGTGTGTAATGTTGGTAGAGTCCTATCCCAACAGATTCACAGCTGTAATTGCTGTCAAAGGTGCTTCCACCAAGTAGTAACTCAGGGGGAGGGGGGAGGGGGTGGACACTTATCCAACCAAGATATTCTCGTTTTGTATTTTTAATTAATTTTCTGAAATTTGTAGAACATGGTTCACTTGGAAGTTGTGGGTTACAATGTGGAAATAAAGGTGGGAAAAGTCTGATATAATGCAATTTAATTCCAGGCTATGAGGCAACAAAAGGTGTAAGTTTTGAAAGGGGGTGTAGACTTTCTATAGGCACTGTATTTGTTGATATTTATTTTTATATGTTTATTTGGTCTTTTTTACAATTGTCACCTCTGCCACCGAAGGTGAAGGAGGTGATGTTTTCACCCCTTTCTGTCTGTCTGTCTGTCTGTCTTTGTGCAGGATATCTCAAAAAAGTTGTGGACGGATCCGGATGAAATTTTGTGGACAGCTTTGGTGTGTGACAAGGAGGAACTGATTAGATTTTGATGAAGATCCGAATCCAGATCCGACTTCTAGAATTCCCTAAGTGATTCTCCACCATTGTGAGATTGGGCCAAAAAACGATGTATAGTACAGTGTAGCACGATATCTCAAAAAGTTTGTTGACGGATTCGGATGAAACTTGGTGGACATGTTGGGGGCATGACAAGGAAGAAGTGATTCAATTTTGGTGAAGATCTGAATCTGGATCTGGATACGAGGATTATTTAATTTTTATAAATGATTCTTTATCATTGAGAGATTGAGCCAAAATCGTTATAGTTCTGTATAAGGTCAGGTCAGGTATGGGAGCATGTGCCAGAACAGCGCGTCGCTGCGTCCACTTTCCGCCGGTACTCCAGGGGCCTCCGTCTGGCCATCCCCCAGGCAGATGCCAGGCCCATCCCCATCTCCTTGAGATGATGGTCAACCTGCTGCAACCATGAGGCACGTGGTCGGCCCACTGGCCTCCTCCACTCATGAGACTCCCTCGCTGAGAGAATCTGGTGAGCAGGATCAGCGTCAGGAAAACGAGCCACATGTCCATACAGCCGCAGCTGACGCTCACGGACTATGCAGGTAACAAATCTCATCCGAGTCTCTCTCAGCAACCGCTCGTTGGACACAAAATCCGACCAGCGATAGCCAAGGATTCTCCGAAGAGACCTGGTACCAAAGGAATTAAGTCTCCGTCTCAGATCCTTGGTCAAAGTCCAAGTCTCGCACCCATAGAGCAAGACTGGAAGTACCAAGGACCTGAAGACTCGGACTTTCGTCCTCCCGCACAGGTACCGGCAGCGCCACACCCCATGATCCAGTGAATCCATGACTCCCCAGGCCCGACCCAGACGTCTATTGACCTCCGGCTCACAACCTGCGGAGACATGAATATCACTGCCAAGGTAAGTGAATCTATCCACGACCTCAACATCCTCACCACAAACAGACACAGACAGGACAGCAGCATCCAAGATGTCACCGAAAGCCTGGATCTTTGTTTTGACCCAAGAAATCCGTAATCCCAACGGCTCCGACTCCTCATTCAGCACCTCGAGGGCCCCCAAGAGGATGTCTAAAGTCTCCGCAAAGATGACTGCATCATCTGCAAAATCAAGGTCCGAGATCTTGACATTGCCAAACGATGCACCGCAACTTGATCTCTCCGACATCCTCCCAAAAATCCAGTCCATACAAGTGCTGAAAAGTGTGGGGGCAAGTACACATCCCTGACGAACTCCAGTAACAACTGGAAATAAGTCAGAGGCGGTACCACCACACTTCACAGCACTCTCAGAACCAGAGTAGAGTTCAGACATCAGATCGATCAGTTTCGGTGGCACCCCACGAAGACCAAGAATCCTCCAGAGGACATCCCGATTCACTGAATCGAACGCTTTACAGAGATCAACATAGGCTGCAAGCAGCCCCTGCCGAAACTCTCGTCTGCGTTCAGTGAGGACACGAAGAGCAAGGATACGGTCAATCGTTGACCTCTTTGGTGTAAAGCCTGACTGCTCTGGACGCTGGTGCTCAAGCAGATGGTGGCGAACCCTATCAAGAATTATCCGAGCAAAGACCTTGCCCGGCACTGAGAGCAGCGTCACCCCTCGGTAGTTGTTGCAGTCTTGGTGATCACCCTTCCCTTTCCAGAGAGGGACAACAAGGCCCCTCTTCCAGTCAGTTGGGATGATGCCTGTGTTCCAGGCAGAGCACAAAACTGCATGCAACGACGCGAGTGCAGCATTTCCACCAGCCTTGAGAAGTTCAGCATGGATGCCACAGATCCCTGGAGCTTTGCCCCGTTTCAACTGGTTCACCGCAGCCCGTGTTTCCACAAGCGATGGTGGACCACAGTTGATTCGAGGGTCAGCAACAGGGATTGTAACACCCTTGACGTCCAACTCGACAGCTGGGGGATCAGCCTGGTACAACCGCTCAAAGTAACCGGCCCAGCGGGCCTTCACTTCAGACTCCTCTGTCAAGAGCCTACCACTCTCTGCTCGAACTGCAGTGCTCCGAGGGATGGGCTTGGATGAACGTAATGCGCGAATTCCCCTGTAAGCGGGACGAGAATCACCTGTCCACAGGTGATGCTCTACCCCTCACAGATTCCTCGCACATAGGCCTCCTTGTCCACCCTCAGTGCACGTACAGTTTTACGCCTCAGCTCCCTGAACAGCTCAGCTCTGCCATTCAGCCTGGCCCTGCGACTCTGGTCAATGGTATCCAGTGTCCCTTGAGAGACAAAATTCTTCTTTGCCCTGCGGTGAACTCCAAGGCATCCACCGGCAACATCAAGGACGGTGGTCTTGAAGGTGCTCCACAACTCTTCAGGACCGCCCCAAGCTCCCAGACCCCCCAAGTGTCCACTCAGCCTGTTCGCAAACTCCTCAGCTACTCTCTCATCCCTGAGCTTGGCAACATCCAGCCTAGGCTGGGATGGTACCATTCTCCAGGATTTAAGGTGCAGCGTTAGAGTTGCTACAACAAGCCTGTGGTCAGTATTGAGGAACTGAGCACTCCGGTAGACCCTGCAGTTCTGGATCATCCTCCAACGACCGTCAATGAGGACATGGTCAATCTCCTTTGCCACACCGCCAGCGTTGGAATACCAAGTCCAGCGATGAGCTTGCGGGCGCTGAAACCATGAACCAGCCACCCTAAGTCCATGACTTCTTGCAAAGTCAAGGAACTTAGTGCTATTCTGGTTCATAGTTCCTGACCCATGGGGACCAACACACACCTCATAACCATCCCTATCAGTTCCAGTCGATGCATTGAAATCCCCAAGACTAGAAGTGTATCTCGTCTGGGGCACTGATCAACCACAGACTCGAGTGTGGCGTAGAATGTGTCCTTCACGGTGAGATCACTCGCCTCAGTCGGAGCATAAACAGAGACCAGGGAAATGACACCTAAGGAGTGACGAATCCTTAATCTCATAATACGCTCGTTGACCGGTGTTACCTCAATTATCATTGGGGTCAGCTTATTGGACACAGCTACAGCAACTCCTTGGGTATGGTAACCATCAGAGCGACCAGACCAATAGTAGGTGTAACCACCCACCATTATCTCGCCGCAATCCGGTCTCCGAACCTCAGAGAGAGCTGCAATCCCGATGTCCAAACGCTTGAGCTCAGATGATAACAGAGACAGGTGATCATCCTCTCTTAGGGATAGGACATTCCAGGCACCCACCCGAAGGGACCGCCTCAGGTTAACCCAAGGAGACCGCCGTCTGGTGGACGACACCTCAGCACCACTCCGACACACTCTCCCGCAATCTGACCCAGGGATGTTACCCCGTGGTTTCCCTCCTATCAAAGATTGGGGGTCCCGAAGGCTTTGCCCCAATCCCATCATCCGGTGAGCTGCCCTGCGAAGGGAAGCTGCACAGGAGGTACTCCCACGGAGTGGGTTTTCAGATTTTTTTGCGTTTTTGCGTTTTGCGGAATGAAGCGTTTTACGGTGGCTGGAGTGCAAATCCTGCCACCAACCTCCTAATAAGAAGTAACCCAACTGCAGGAGGACGTCCGCAGACACAGTTGGGCACTAGATATGGATGGCTGTTGGCTCACAAGGAGCTCCTCCGCCCTTTGATCCTCCGCCCTCCGACCTTTGATGTTCTCGTGGATCAGGCATTACGTGGCGGAGGTATGCGCTCTACCGAGTGCCCTTCAAGTTGGGGCTGTATTTGTTGTGGTTTCATTTTCGTGTGTGCGTGTGACCATTTTTCTCAGAGATTGCTGAACAGATCTTCACCAAACTTTCAGTGGTTCATCATTGAGTGCCTGGGAGTGTTTTGGGCACAAAGTTTTTAAAATCTTGAAAAAAAAGGTTGTTTTTTGGATATATATATATATTTTTTAAATCGCTCTATCATGCCTGTTTCAGCGACTGAGCCTTTTAGCTACGTCAAATGTAATATTATATAATCCCTGACCCCATTTCTTCGTCAGTGTAGGGAAGTGTTTTAGGCACCCCAAAAATAGAAAAAAAAATAACACATTGATTTATTCAAATTTCCATCAGGGTTAGAGCAGCACCGGGCATTGCTGGGTACCTCTGCTAGTTCTACATATACAAGTGCAACAACATCCACCAAAACTGGAAAGTTCATGGAACACCTCACCCCACGCAGTCTGAAAAAGTACCTGGGAAGGGTCTTTTAAACTCTTGCTTTGCACATCAGAGCATGATCGAAGACGACATTTTATTTACATGTCATCTTAGCAGGAAAGTCAACCTTGGAAGCAACCGTTGGATTAAGCACAACCATGAAGGCCACTTCACCGTTCACATGTATTACCATACTCCATGATACTTAAAACATTATAACTTTAGAGGGCTTTGCCTTCTGACCCCCACAAGCTGTGTTGCCCCTTAACACCGCAAGAGGGCAAACTGCAGCCACCTTGACCCCTGTCTGAGTGTGTAATTTTTTTAACGAGAGCCGGTCACCCTGATGTTAAAATACGTTCAATTAGTCCAATGATTTCCCATGCTATCCGATACAAATCTCCCTTGCTTACAATCCTATTAGGAAAATCAAACCATCCAAAAAGACCTGTTGTGACCTCCGCAACTGCCCACTATTATTCACTTTGAAACTTGAGCTACCTGCGCTAAGACAAGCACTTCATGCCTCGCAATGAAGTGCTGCATCATCTGGACATGGTGTCAGTCAATGGTCGTCTATCAACAGAACAAATGAGAAGGCCAGTGTTGCTACTCGTTGAACTGAAGAGTGCGACTTTAACGTAAAGGCACTCAGAGGTTTATTTTAGACAAGATGTTCATTTATAAACACAATTTTGTTCGCGTCACAGAGAATTTGAGGGGAAAGGCACTGTGCCTGATCCGAGGAGACCCCATTAACCGCCGGTATACATATCAGAAATGATCGAAGCACTTTGAACCGCAATGAATCACAGTCCTGGCAAATCACTCGGAAAGGCGAAACAACAACTTGGAAATGCAAGTGTCCAGAAATCCACTGAACAGTTTTTCCACAACATTCTTCTGATGTATGATGTGATATTTGGTGCCGAAAATTCACTGCGAACCAATTGGCAAAGAAAAGAAAACCATCATCAATTGATAGGGAACCCCATATCATGTTTGCAAAAGTGTAAAAGGTGGGTAGGGCATGCGGTTGTCAGCACCAAATACATTGGAGAATAGGAGGCGAGAGAGAAAAAGTGAAGAAGTTGGAAGGCGCAGGCAGACAAACGATGTACATACGGAAGAATGATTCTAGGGAGGGGTGATGGTGAGATGGCATATTTTTGCATTGTTGCATGTTTATGAAGATTGCTCCTTATTACACGTGTATGATTCTGAGCAGCCTGTGGAACCAACTTCCACATCCTCTTCAATTTCAATCTTCCCTCCAGGTCTTCAAGATGACTGTTCACCACCATCTCAGATAATCCCCAATCCAGAATCATGATCTTTTCTACTCTTGTCCCCTCTCCCCCAACCATAGCCCAATCCCTCCTCCTCCCAAATTTCCAGTTTTCCCCAGTCCTAAGAGTTTCCTTCTGTATCAATCTTGTCCACTCCATACATCCTCTCCTGCCCCCCCATTCATCCCCACACCTATTGTTTGTCCGCCTCCCTCTATCGTGGCCTTCAGCTCTGCTGTTGATGTTTCCCCCTCTCTCTGCTGTTTCGTTTATCCTGCTGCATCCTGATCCGTTGAGTGTACTCATACTAGCTCTTCCACGAGCCTCGACTACATATCCAGAAAAGTCTGTAAATGGTGCTCTCTACGTTGTAAATGATTGAAGTACATTTGCTCGGCCTTTTTTAACCAATGCATCATTACTGGAAACTTCTGCTCCCTTTGGGAGTAGCGTAGGGGAGGGAGGGGAGGGGGTGAGTCGGGGGATAGTGGGGGAGGTGGGGCAAATATATTTTGTTCCCTGGTTAATAACCCCCCCACATCTGCAGTAGGGGTCAGGAAACGACTCCAACTGTATGGCACGTGCACAATGTTCCAGGTGAGCTAACAACATGTGCAGAATCTGGTGGAGAGCGGCCCAGCCCTGTTTTTTTCTATAATCTTCAGATGTACACACACATATGCAGAGAATTGCCTTATTAGTCCCCTTCCAGTTTCACTGGAGGGGATTAGATGTTTGCTCCCTGTCTGTCCGTCCCACCTGTGGTTTTTCCAACTTTTTTCCCCCCATAACCTTTAACATGTTCAACTGAAACTTGGTGAGTGGCTTTATTATGATAAGTTACAGAAGAAGTTCAAGTTTCAGGGCGTTTCATCAATTTTTCCCAGAGTTATACCCTTTTTAGACTTAGAAAATATCACATTACACATCGGTCAGTGCTCAGCTGGCCTGACTCCACCCCACTGCATGACGCTCATTGGCTGGACAGCTGGCCAGACTCCACCCCACTGCATGACGCTCATTGGCTGGACAGCTGGCCTGACTCCACCCCACTGCATGACGCTCATTGGCTAGACAGCTGGCCTGACTCCACCCCACTGCATGACGCTCATTGGCTAGACAGCTAGCCTGACTCCACCCCCAAATATCCCTAGTGCTGCCATTGTATGAAGCAGCACAGATCGGCAGGCCTCAGGTCTTTGGCCTGGGTGTTCGTCTATGGCCGAGTGCAATCGGAATGATCCGAGGTATGTACCTCTGATGTATAATTAATTATTTATGCACATAAGCCATAAGCATGTTTTTGTTTCATGCATGTATAGTGGGGCAGATTAAGTCGGTATCCCACAAGAATCTTTCAGTTGATGGTACAACCTCCAAATTTGGTATACATGTGCTCCAGGACCCATTCTCTCAGAAAAGTCCATGACCCACGTTGAAAAACAAAATGGCCGCCATTTTTCAAGATGGCCGTCTCATAAAATAGGAAAAAGGGTTTTCAGTGCAAAACGTCTATAAATAGGAACATGCTATTGATCCAAATGTTAAATGGATTGTATTTTGACTGGAGAAATACATTTTGGCACTAATATTCGAAAATGGTTACCAGTTTTCAAGATGGCGGCCATTGCATGACTTAAAATCAGTACTTTTGTAGCTGTCTTACAAAATTATCACAGATATTGCTGGGCAGCATCTGTGATCGTGTATTGAGGTGATGCGGTCAAGCTCTATTACATTATGTGAATAAGAGTGATGTAAAAGCACAACCAGGGCACACTGGTGACATCACTGCTGTGAGACTCAGCATGGGGTTCAGTGTCGGCTTATAGTGTACTACTTGTAGCTGGAGTTTACTAACCTAAACTGTAGTTTGTAGTATACTTGAGTGTCCCAAATGCTATCTAATAAGCCCCTGTATATATTTCAGCTAGAAGTATAGCTAGTTGTAGTATTACACTATTAGATAGCCACGCCTGAATTGACAGGATGTGCCAGCGCGGGAGAGCCGAGCCAAGGGTAATGGGGCTTCAGTTACCCGGAAGGTGTACAGATCGCACGGGACTTAAATGGTACTGGATGAACGATCGGGCTAGGTGTCGGGCATTTGTATGTATGAACCTAGTTGTATCCCATATCCCAATGTGCTTATGCATTTTGTACGGTTAGGTGGTATAAGGATAAACCCTCAGCCTTAACCTGTTCAATATGTCCACTAATAATTAATCCGTTGAGTTGTACTCCTAAAACTGACTGGAGGAAGTGTTGCCTCTGTCAGACTGGTACAAAAGAAGAGTTGAAGTCTCCCCCAACCCATTATGAGTGTAGTTCTGATGGTTATTCCATGATAGCAAAAAACCTACCACAATTTCAGGCAATCCACCAGTTAGCGATCAGGTTACACCCATCCAGATTGGATGAAGGAGGTGGTATTGAGGATACACTGAGGCGAAATAGTGCCAAGTACCACCAAAATTGTCGCAAAATGTTTGACAGCTATAAACTTGAGCATGCAACTAAAAGAGCAGCTGAAATTCAAAATGATCCAGGAGAAGGGCACTCAAAAATGCGAAGAACAAGCATGGAAGTGCAATGGTGTTTCCTATGTGAAAAGATACAACCAAAGTCAAAGTTGCGACAAGCCATGACCATGCAGCAAAATGAGAGGCTTAATGAATGTGCTCGCAATCTTAATGATGGCAAGCTTTTGGCTGTCTTGAGCGGTGGAGATGTGGTTGCCCTGGAACTGAAATACCACTACTCTTGCTTAACAGCTCTGTATCATAGAGAGAGGGCACACATTGCAGCCAAGAACAAACAAAAAGTCCAGTCATCCCAAGAAAAGGAAGTCTTCCCTTTGGTGTTCTCTGAACTTCTTACCTATGTCATTGAGACAAGAAACAGCAGTGATGGGCCTGTTTCGTTTCGACTTGCAAACTTGGTGAGTCTTTACAAGGAAAGACTTGAACAATTTCGAACAGATATACCTGATGTGAACTCTACCAGACTGAAAGAAATGCTTTTGGCAGAGATACCTGCGTTGGAAACCTACAAGGATGGACGTGATGTTTATCTGACATTCAAGAAGGATGTAGGTCTTGTCATGTCAGAAGCATCAACCTACTCTGATACCATCATTCTTGCCAAAGCTGCAAATATATTGTGTAGGCACATGCTTGATCACAAATGTAAATATGAGGGCAATCTTCATGAGACTTCAGTATACGATTCATTACCTCCAGCTTTGCTCCAATTTGTCTGCATGATTGAGCATGGAGCAGACATAAAGTCTCAACTGAGGTTTGGAGAAACTACAACTGACCTGGCTATGGCTCAGCTCCTTCAATACAACTACTTTGCCAAATACAAAGAAGGTGCTGCCACACACAGGCATTCCAGAGACAGAGAAACCCCATTTCCGGTCAACATAGGGATGTCTGTTCATGCTAAGACAAGAAAAAGACACCTAGTAGAAATGCTCCATGAAATCGCCATATGAACAAGAACACGCCATATGCACCAAGTTACAGCGTGTTGCCTCTACATGCTCCAAAAGGAAGCATATGAGCA
>NC_140964.1:1925232-1957732 GCF_056783735.1 Eptatretus burgeri | reverse complement strand
TTTAAATAAGGCCATTAATAATTATCTTCAAAAGGATGTTTTCATCAACCCAAACACCAAATTTTCACTCTGCTCTTCCTTGGAGTTTTCTTAGTATGCATGTACGAAGTTTCACGCTGATAGGTTTCATGGTTTTGGAGTGCTGGAGGAGACACACACACACACACACACACACACACACACACACACACACACACACACACACACACACACACACACACACACACACACACACTTTTATTCCTATATCTCTATTATAATACCAAGCTTGCACACTAAAAACTCGGCTCGCCGTCACACGATCCCTATGAAATTGCTGTGGCACTTAGCAGACATGCCGACAATGTTTGGGAAGTCTTGGTGTTCCATCTTACCACTTGCATTTTGCACAATGCGTATTTTTGTCATTCCCCGTGTACGGTCTGTCGTCTGCTACCAGCTATGTTGTCCTGCTATCCCGTGCATGTGCACAGGTATTACTAGTATGTATGTATATACACACACACACACACACACACACACACACACACACACACACACACACACACACACACACACACACACACACACACACACACACACACACACACACACACACACACACTATTCATTTTGAGGCCCAATTTCATCTCACTCTCAGTTAAGAAGTGTAATTAATTATCTTGTTTAATTTTAAACAACGCTATATTATTATTTCCACCAAATAAGATACTTTATATGAGTTCAAACCTTGGGTTTTCTTCACCAACACAAAAGAGTTATGATATTTATAAGGTTGTGATGCAAACTTATAATCAGGCAACTATGCAGGTGCTCACTTTTTGAAAACTATCTGATTGAATTTCCTTTGTGACAGTGGCATGTCACGAGCTGCCGATCCTGACCACCCTGATTTCACAATACCTTTCTTGTTCAGGGATCGACGGAGCCACGTACAAGACGCTCCTTGGACTCAGAGAGGTTGCCACAAGAAGACCACGTGACGCGTCAAGAGGAAGAGGAACACCAAGCTCGGGTGCAGCTACACCAGGCCAAGGTTTGTGCAGATTATGTAGTTTCATCCTCAGCTCACTGAAATGCAGTGCACATCATTGAGCAATCCGTCCTTTATGTTAAGGTCATTAAAGACTTGTGAATCACGCATGTGAGAGATTGTCAAATTTTCATGCTGAAGTCGACAAGTCTCTCTTGTTATTTACAACTGTAGAAATGCTGATCCTGTTTTCATTTGTTAAAGCTTTTGGATTACAGGAAACCAATTTGTGTGATTCTAAATTCGTTTGTTTCAAAAATTTCAAATGCATTTATTATTTCAATATTTGCTATAAACAACCTTCTTTTGCTAATTTTTGGACAATATTCAGCCAAAAGTATTTAACCAGCACTCTAATTTGAAATGAGCCATCCCAACCAACATTTTTGGTCTTTCTCATAATCTTTCCTCTGTTGAACACCATTTAGTTAGTACCTCTCTGAACATATTGCTTCTCTTATTTTCTCAAATGTCAAATGATGTTCTCGTTAATTCCTTTCATATTTCCAAATATAACCTTCACTCACTTCAAATGAGGAGTCTGTGCTTATTCCAACATCAATACACCCTTCGGAAGCCTTTTGTGGACCTTGAATCTCCAAACTTTGATGTCATCTGCGTTAAGATTTGTCTCTCAACTCTCACAATTTTTTGCTGTTTCATCAACTCCATGAACAACTTTCTTTGACTGTCTAAATTCCTGCCATGAGGCTGTGACATCCTCTTATCCTCAAGCTGAAGTCCTCTATTTAGGGAACTTCAATGTACACCACAGGGAGTGGTTGAAATCTTCCCACACAGATGGGGGGGGGGGGCAGTGGTGTAGTCCTGCCAGAACGCATTGGACAGGCACTCCGACACCTTGATCTAACCGAGGCAGAGCTTAGCTCTGCAACAGTTTCAACATAAACCCACCGACATTCACCATCAGTGCAGTTATTGTGCTTTGTGTGCTTTCATCCATTTCTTGGCCAAATAATCAGGGCCAAAGCTTGTCCCGAAGCTTGGAAATGTCAATACGTTGGACACTTTGTCGAGGGAGTGATATTATAACAGTATAGGTCATAGGCACACACAGGCTGATATGAATTGCCGATTCCAACAAGTTCTAGAAGAGAGACGAGCTTTCAACCATGTTAAATCTATATTTATTGAATGATCTTGTATTTACTGTACGTACAAAAAGTATTTATGGTCTGGAAGACATAAAGGCACGGAAAACTTTGGATGCTTCCAACCAGTTGAAGTCTGGGAAGCTCAGTGATGTGGCTGCTCTTGTGAAACATCTGAATGCCTATCATGTTGTCTGAGACTACGAGCAAAGGTTGGCCGATAATACATCAATGACGAGGACTCATGTTGACAGAGCAGAGGAGGTCAGGTCAGGTATGGTAGCATGCACTGGAGCAGCGCATCACTGCGCCCACTTTCCACTGGTACTCCAGGGGCCTCCGTTTGGCCACCCCCCAGGCAGATGCCTGGCCCATCCCCATCTCCTTGAGATGCTGATCAACATGCTGCAACCACAAGGCACGTAGTCGGCCCATTGGTCTCCTCCACTCATGAGACTCCCTCGCTGCGAGAATATGATGAGCAGGATCAGCTTTAGGAAAATGAGCCACACGTCCATGCAGCCACAGCTGATGCTCACGGACTATGCAGGTAATAAATCTCATTGGAGTTTCTCTTAGCAACCGCTCGTTGGACACGAAGTCTGACCAGTGATAGCCAAGGATTCTCCAAAGAGACCTGATACCAAAAGGAATTAAGTCTTCATCTTAGATCCCTGGTCAGAGTCCAAGTCTCGCATCCATCGAGCAAGACTGTGGAAACACTACAAGGACCTGAAGACTCAGACTTTCATCCTCCTGCACAGGTACCGACAGCGACACACCCCATGATCCAGTTAATTCATAACTCCCCAGGCCCGACCCAGATGTCTATTGACATCTGGTTCACAGCCAGCAGAGAAATTGGTATCACTGCCAAGGTAAGTTAATCTCTCCACGACCTCAACATCCTCACCACAAACGGACACAGACAGGACAGCAGCATCCAAGATTTCATTGAAAGCCTGGATCTTAGTTTTGACCCAGGAAACGCGTAATCCCAGCGGCTCCGACTCCTCAATCAGCACCTTGAGGGCCCCGAAAAGGATATCCAGTCTCCTCAAAGATGCCTAAATCATCTGCGAAATCATGGTCAGACATCTTGACATTCCCAAAGGATGCACCGCAACTTTATCTCTCTGACATCTTCCCCAGAATCTAGTCCATGCAAGTGCTGAAAAGTGTGGGGGCCAGTACACACCTCAGAGAAACTCCAGTAACAACTGTAAATATGTCGGAGATGTAATCACCACATCTCACAGCACTCTCAGTACCAGAGTATAGTTCAGACATCAGATTAATCAGTTCTGGTGACACCCTACAAAGATGAAGAATCCTCCAGGGGGCATCCCGATTCACTGAATCAAATGATTTGTAGAGATCAACATCGGCTGCAAGCAGCCCCTGCCGAAACACTCGTCTGCGTTCGGTGAGTACCCGAAGGGGAGGGATACAGTCAATCGTTGACTTCTTTGGTGTAAAGCCTGACTGCTCTGGACGCTGGTGCTGAAGTAGATGGTGGCAAACCCTATCAAGAATTATCCGAGCAAAGACCTTGCCCAGCACTGAGAGCTACGTCACCCCTCAGTCGTTGTTGCAGTCCTGGCAATCACCCTTCCCTTTCCAGAGAGGGACAACAAGGACCCTCTTCCAGTCAGTTGGAATGATGCCTCTGTTTCAGGCAGAGCAGAGAACATCATGCAACGACACGAGTACAGCGTTTACACCAGCCTTGAGAAGTTCAGCATGGATGCCACAGATCCCAGTAGTGGGGCAACTTAGCATAACAATTGTGCATTTTGTGAGGAAAGCACCAAATTTGGCACACTAGTAGCCTATCATATTATGAACAGATTTGGATATTGGGCCATCTCAAAATTTTTGATGGCAGTGGAAAATGGCTGCCACAGCCATCAGCGGCTGAATTTGAGATGGCCCAATATCCAAATCTGTTCATAATATGTTAGGCTACTAGTGTGCCAAATTTGGTGCTTTCCTCACAAAATGCACAATTGTTATGCTATATTTAGCTAAGTTGCCCCACTCGTGGGGCAACTTAGCATAACAATTGTGCATTTTGTGAGGAAAGCACCAAATTTGGCACACTAGTTCTTGCAAAGTCAAGGAATTTGGTGCTATTCTGGTTCACAGTTCCAGACCCATGGGGACCAACACATGTCTCATAACCATCTCTATCAGTTCCAGTCGATGCATTGAAATTCCCCAAGACTAGAAGTGTGTCTCGCCTGAGGTACTGATCAACCACAGATTCGAGCGTGGCAAAGAATGCGTCTATGTTGAGATCACTCGCCTCAGTCGGAGCATATTCAGAGACCAAAGGAGCGACACCCAAGGAGTGATGGATCCTTAGTCTCATAATACGCTCGTTGACTAGTGTTACCTCAATTATCATTGGAATCAGCTTGTTGGACACAGCTACAGCAACGCCTTGGGTATGGTAACCATCAGAGCGACCAGTCCAATAGCAGGTGTAACCACCCTCCATGATCTCGCCACTATCCGGTCTCCAAACCTCAGAGAGTGCTGTGTTCAATGATTGAGCTCTGATGATTCCCGGCGGTTTTTTTTATAATTGGGAGGACATCGAGGGAAGACTTGGCAATAACAACTGGTCACACAAAATCCTATTCGTAATTCAATAATGTAAATTCGACTTGCATACTGCTCGATATCAGAAATATTTTAGTGAGGTGACGTGACCAGCACAGCGCAGCACAGTGGACATGTTGCACTGCAGTGAATGAATCGCAACCAAGGCCAGCGCATGTGATCGGCCGTATCTCTCCGCGCATAAAACCAAGCAATCTCGCTGTCTGGATACGATGAAAACTTGTGTGCAGAACACACCTTGCGACACAATTGTCTAGAGTAGTCAGATAAATCTGATGTTCTGTTGCATTTTTATTTATTTTATTCCAACTGTCGTCATGTAGCGCCAGTAGAAAACAATGAAGAAAAGAGAATAATAAAAGAAAGCTACAGCACATCAGATTTATCGGACTAGTCGGACAGACGACGGATTTATCGGACTTATCTAGACTCTAGAGTTGACAAGTAACTTATATTAGCATGCACACAATGTATAAGTCAATGCGTAAGAGTCCCGAGGCTATGAGGCCGTGTAATAGGACAGATAAATTTATCTTTCATAGTTGTGTCAACATATTTTTCCCTGTTCATTTATTACAGCATTTTGGCTAAATGTTAATGAACAGCAAGCCAATGGAAGCAGTACCTTCACTTTGGAATAAACCCATGTATGTCGAATGCAGCCATAACTGGCTTGCATGTATGTGGAATCGTACCTATCCCAGCAGGCTGGTTTCAACGAACAATTCAATAAGCTGAAAAATGTGGGTGCAGGTTTTTCACATTGTTTGATTTTAAAATTATCTCCTTGCATCTTGAAATGATGCAATATTAATCTTTAATATTTTACTTGTATGTCCCTGTAAGTTTCTTTTTTAATGGAAAGGTTCAACAGTCACATTTTATATTTTGTGGACATAGTATAGCCCTTTCTTGTGCATACATGTATTGGATTTGCACACGACTACGGCAAGGTAGTAAAGGGATAAATAATTGCCTCGTGATTGTTGTGCATACACGGCTCAGAAGCAGAATTTCTTTTCAGCGAAACAATCACAGGAATTAAGACGATCAGTGAGATAGCAAACACATGTGCACAATGCATTTGTACGTACTTTATACAGCGCACGACGTCTAATCAATCCACTCTGTGCAAGTCGCGTTCTGGAGATGATGTCAATGGTCACGTGGCCTGCGGTTCGCTGAACTCAACATTTTTGAGGGGCGGGGCATAGCAAGTTGTGAAAAGCATTATAAATGTTCGAAATATTGGTCTAATTATCCCATTGTTGATTTTAAAAAAGAAACATGGGTGATTTCTTGACGAGGAAGGTCAAGTTAATATATAAATAACCAGAAAATTTTGAGTGTCATGGGACCTTTAACGTGTTGGCATCTTCTTTTAAGGTAATGATACATTGAGTGGCTTCTTTGAGTTGTCTTCTATTCAACATCTCTTCTGTTTTAAGATTAGGAGTATATTCACTAATATACCAACTAATTTCATTAATAACAAATTTATTATGAGCAGCAAAAGCATTAGCCACATCAAAAAGCAATCTATTTTCATTATCATTCCTTTGCAGTTGAAATCTAATTTTAAGACCATATATAACTTTATCATGATCACAAAATCCAAATATACCTTTAAGAGGAACTGCCACAGTAAAACTATTATCTGCTTTTGTATCATCATTATACATTCCTTTTGTTTGACTATATCCAGGGTCTGTGTTTGTTCCCGTTGACATATCAGGAATAAAACCTTCGACAGCCCCCTTTCCCATTCTATCACTAAATGAATATAGTGTAAATTTCATTTCAGATGTAGCAGAGACATAATCAACTGCTTCAACTTCTTGTGTTCCAATGTACAAAAGAACACTATCAAACATTTTCCAGAAGAAATCATTTACGAGTGTAGCGATTGTGTTAGTCGCAGCCTTTGTGAATGTAAATTTACACAAGAAACTTTCGGCGAGATTCAAATAAGTTTGTTGATTATTTATTTCAAAACTTTTTGTTCCATTTGCATTCCAGTCTGTTCCAGTTATTGCATTTACCTTGAAGTAGTCTTCTTTTTTAGTGGGGTTTGAGATGACCATGGTATCATCCAAATCATAGATACTATCAATTGCTTCCATACTTGTATTTATTTCGGAAAAAAGATGTTAAAACTTTTGAAACCCTGACCCAAGTTTGCCTTTCTTAATTTATTTTATTGCTTGTAATTTATGAGATTCCTTTTGGGCATCTTTTATACTCTTTATAGCACCCGATACATTTCCCACAGCAGAAGCAGTTGAACCAATTAGGTCTTTATGTTGAAGAATAGTTGAACCTATACCCATAAGAGTATCAATTATCCCGTCTCCTTTTTTTTCTAAATTGATGTCCAACACCCCTTTGTCTCTAAGGTTTATAGATTCTTCTACCAAGATACATACCTTCACCCTTGTAGTATGGGGAAAGGAACATCCCCTGTAATTATTTTCTATTTTCCCAACTCGTGTTTCCTCACAATAACCATCGTATTTATTTATTGGAAAACTTCACGTAGGTGAATTCTGATGGATATAATTTCTCCATTAAAATAATTCATGCGATTATCTTGGTCGCTTATCCTAAAATTTACTCTGTGTATGGTTTTTCCCGACACAGGAAGATAAACCAGATTTTTGGGTTCCATATTGAATTTATAACCAATTGGGGTTGAGTATGCGCTGAATGAAAATATTGTATTTGCTATTATTCCATCATTATAAGCGCCATCAATCAAATCACAGTGAATTAATACCGAATTTATGCCTGAGGATATTTGAATGACATTATCACTGTAAAATGTCCCATTAGTTTCAATCTTTTTTGAGGAGAAACCCAATAACTCTCTAAATAGATTATCAATTGTGAAATCAACCTTGTAGTTATTTTTAAGTTTAATCATAGATTTTGAAGTATGTTTTTGAATATCTATAACAATATTTTTGGTTCATCACCCTGTTCTTTCATAAGACGAACAATTTCGGAAGATATTTGAGAAATCTCATATGCTCCGGGTGAAACTGTTATCGTTTTGTATCCACTTCCCACATTATAACTAAACTTGTCATTTTTCCCGGATATATTAAATAAGGTATTATAAGTTTCCATGGACAATAAAGACGCCTCGTATTCTTTTGTTGTGTCAAGTTGTAGTGGGTATGAGAATGAAGACGTGTGGTCGCTTGTTGTGAAATTAAAACTCAGGATTGTGCTTCTCATCTTATTTAATATGAGATAAAATGTCTTTGTATTGACATTTATGAATTATTTTAATATTCAACAACTGGTCTAAAATGGCTGATGCTTCATTAAAACAATTGTTATTTCCAGCCCTCTTACTACCGGACAACAATAACAGTCTATTAACTAATTGTGATGGGTCATTTGGCAGAAAACTAACACCTGAACCAAGGCTACTTAAAGCCTGAATAATGTGTTTCTCCTCATTCTTCCTACTTTTACCAGATAGCCTAACCAGATAATTAAGAGAGTCCAGCAGATCAATATATACTATATCATCCTTATTTTTCATATCCAATGGTTTATCAAAATACTTTGATTCACCCCTCACAGTTGAACCTTGTTTTCCATCTTTTGTGAGAAGAATCATTAATCTCGGAGTTAGTTTAACAGGGGGTTGAGCAGAACTCAAGAACCTTAATTCACCATTAAATATCGATCCCTTTTCTTGAACAAGATGGAATATTGCTGGTTGTTCTGTTGGAATGAGACCTGCTATGATTTTTGAATCTGTTGAATATTCATTGGTTTGGAGAGCATTCACAATATACTCAGGGGGTTGATTGATCTCTTTCAGTTGTTGAAATAATCCTTCATCATCATACTCTAATTCTCCGATATGCTCAAATTTTTCCACCATCATTTGACAGAAATCTTTTAACATTTGAAGTTTTTATCGGAGTATATACTATTGTGGGAACTGTGGAAGCATCTATAATTTTTTCTTGGGAAGTTTTTAAAAGTGGTTTAAAAAATTTCTCTTGTTTTCTTTCAAATGCTTCTTCACCCATTAGTTTCTGTCTGCGTTTCTTCTTTATGTCTTCCTGTTGTTTTACAACTTTTGAAACCAACTCTTGATGTTCCTTAAATCTTCTTGCTCTTTCTTTCGCTTCATTTATTTATTGGAAATTATCATTTCATGAATTGTAAAGATCAACAGGGAAATTTTCCTTTTCTTCATCATTAAAGTAGATGTGTTCAAATAAATCCTTTTCTTTAAATATTGTTACGTCTGAGGAAGGGTGGGGGTATGCATTCAAAGGGTAATTAGGATGTTTAATTAGGCCAAAAAAAAAAATGTTGCATTGGCGTAACGGGTCACTGAAAAATAGGGTAGGTCGGTCGGGATCTTTTTTTTTTTTTTTTTTTCCTAATAAATCCCTCCCAAAATCTCCCCCGGCTCGAGTACCACCCTTTTTGTCGGCGGGTTCTGTCCGAAACACTTCCGGGTTTTTGCGATCGCGATCGCAATCAACAAGATACTTGAAAACGATAGCAAAACAACAAAAATAGCAATAAAATAGGGTCGGCAAAATTTTTCGATAGCAAAAAAACAAAAAAAAAACGTAGGGTCGGCGGAATTTTTAGGGTCGGGCGGGTTACGTCAATGCAACATTTTTTTTTTTTTGGCCTTAGGTATGCCATGCTGTTCGAGTTGTACCAGGATCTCGATGTAATAAGTAGCAATTCAGTGGTGATAAGTTATCTGGTAAATGTCCATTTCTTCAAGGGAGAAATGATAATTGTCACGTAATTAGATAGGGAGACGGGTTAGGGTAAGTGTGTATGCGTATTCCCTTTTAGTATTTCCTGTAGGCTTGCCGTGACGTAACAGGACAGTGCTGCGGATGGCTCTGCCCCTTGATCACGATTGGCAGAAGGCGACGGCGGAGGGCCAATAAAAGGGCTCCATTGGAAGTGACGAGGAATCGAGTATAAAATGGTCCTGTTCGGGAAAAGACCGGGGAGGAAGAGTGATAAAAAAGAAAGCGTCTGGTCGAGGCTGTTGGTCTCTGAGCGCGCTCTCTCGTTGCGCTGGTTCGTTCTTCGATTCGTCATGTCTCGTGGCCTTGCTGTGCCTCGTGCCTCACCTCGGTTGGCTCTGGAGTTCTGTTGGCTCGGAGTACGGGACCGAATGGCGGGCGGACCTGCCTCCCTCTCCTGCACGCATCTTGGCGCCAGAACTGGCTCCCTGGCGGCTGTGAGCGGACTTGGGCCTACACCAGGAGGTCGACACCACCAGGAACAGCACCACGGTGGCTGGTTGGAGCTCACAGGCCGGAAACCGCGGCTCTGCGCGGAAGGGCTGACGGAACCTCGGCACCACCGTGTCTCCTGCCCCTGACGAGCGCAACGCCAGCTCGTCCGGCACTAATCCAGTGACTGTTACGTTGACACCACGGGCAAGCCTGACCACCAGCTACGTTGTGTGTGTGTGTGTGTGTGTGTGTGTGTGTGTGTGTGTGTGTGTGTGTGTGTGTGTGTGTGTGTGTGTGTGTGTGTGTGTGTGTGTGTGTGTGTGTGTGTGTGTGTGTGTGTGTGTGTGTGTGTGTGTACCTGGTGCCTTAGAGGGTTTGAGATTTGTATATCCATTGGGATTGTTTGTTTTCCCCCACGCCCGAACCCACACCACCATCCCGTCGAATCGCCCCGGATCCCTCCTCTTGCCGAGTCTTATTATTATTTCTCGTTAGAGAAATAAACATTATTAACTCAGTGAAAAGTGACTTGTGCCACCTTCCTCGTCCCGTTTGCTGTAGAGCGATTAAAACCGCCATCCTTGGGTTATAAAAAATAAACCGCCTCCATCGTTTCGGCTCATTCTACGTTGGCGGGACTGTTCAAGTCCCGTGGACGTCACATTGGTGTCAGGGTGTTGGATGTTCGAACCCCTCTAAATTATATTTGGTATCGGGAGAATATACCAGGATTAAAATCTCGCCACGAATTGGAATATAAAATTACTACAGAAAAGCGCGTGAGCGCGGGAAGATTTTTCAAATTAAATTTAATTGGTGGCAAACAGGACTTCTGCACCATGGCGGATGTGCAGATGTTGGAGGAGGAAGGCCACGTGTCGGGCAGCGAGTCGGGGGAAGAAGGGAGAGACGGGGGTAGGATCGGAACCTCCCCCATTCCGAGCGTGGGCCGTGCTTCATTGCCCGTAATGGAGCCAGCAGCGCCGGAAACCGGCGCGATGTCGATCCAGACAATGTTCAAAAGTTTAATGAGTGCAATTACAGCACAGAGGGCAGAAATGACAGATCAATTGGGGGTAATGGGGGAACAGTTGGGTGCACGGATTGATTTAATGAGGGATGAATTGGGGGAAAAGATGGAGAAAATGAAAATTGAGATGCAGGAGTGTGTGGATGTTAAATTGGGGGAAATACAAAGCAAATTCGAGGATAGATTGGAGGAAACAAAGGTAGAAATTACATTGGAGGGGGAAAATATACGGAAAAAATTGGTAGATAAAATTGATGCAACGAACATTCGGGTTGATAAAGTGGATGAAAGCCTGGAACGTCATCGTGCCTGTGTGGATGCTCGTATGCAGCTGCAAGTAGAAGAGTGGGGAGAGCTGAGGAAGCAAGGGATGAATTTGGCGGAGGAGCTAAAAGGATTGGTGGCTCGTTTGGACGAACAAGATAAAATTATGAGCCAAGAGGGAGACTTGGATAAAGGCTTAGTCGAGCCGTGTTTTGTAAGAAGAGTGTCCGGGTTGGTTGAGGAGCAGCTACAAACTCGCGACGGAGCCTTGGAGGAGGTTGTGTGGGCCCAGAAGATCCTGCGGGAAGAGGTGAATCGGTCCATTCAACGTTTGGAACAGGAGGTAAAATTGACCCATGAGACCCTCACCACAAAACATCTTTGGCCACAGGGGGCTCCGAAATTAGATACGCAGCCACAAGGGTGTTTGATCCCTGGGCTGGATTCGGACAAGGGAGAAACTGGGAAGCGGGCCACCGGAAAAGTGATCCCCCTGGTAAATTTCGACGGGTCAGGGAGCCTTGAAGCTTTTCTGACGCAATTTGAGTGTATTTCCCGACTAAACGGGTGGAATGAGCGGGAACGTACAGGGAATTTGGTGGCAATGTTGCGGGGACCAGCCGCAGATGTGTTAAACGTGATCGCGGAGGGATGTTGACCAGCTCCCACATTTGCGAGGCGTTGAGCCGTCGGTTTGGCTTCGCAGCAAACTGTGATCTGGTGCGGGCCCAGCTCCAGCACCGCAGATTAAAGTCGGGCGAGACAGTGCAGGAGCTGGCACAGGACATTTACCAATCAGTCAGGATCGCGTATCGGGACCTAACAGTGGAGGCGTGGGACAGACTGGCACGAGAAAATTTTTTAGCTGCTCTTCCGGACCCTGAAGTCCGAGCGCTCGTGGAGCTACAGGATCCACCCACCGTGCACCGAGCGGCCGAGTGCGCGGCCAGGCTGGCCTCGTGGAGTCGGCCGGGTCGGGTGCCCGAGAGGCCATCGGTGACGATCCGACAGGCGGAGATTCGGGATCAGGGAGGGGGGCTGGGAGAAATTGGCATTACCCAAATGTTTCAGGAAATTTGCCAGAAACTGTCAAGTTTGATAAAGGGTAATTCGGCAGTAGGTGCGCCACAGCGGCGGGGTCCAGCTCAGCCAATAGAGCAATTCGATTATGGCCGAGGGGGTCCGGAACCAGAAGAGACATTACACCGATACCCACGGGGGCCTTTTCTGGGGAGTTGTTTCTGGTGCGGGCGAAGAGGACACGTGCAACAATATTGCCGGTACCCGGCGATGGAGAGACCCTCCAATAGACTTTCAAGCCCGGAGAGGATGAATCCTCCTGCTGAACCGCCAGGTCTATCCGAGGTGCCCTTACATAGGTCGAGTCCGGAGATCACTGTCGGGGGTCGGGGAGACTAGATCGGGCTGAGCATATAGGGCCATGCTCGGCTGGTGAGATTGTAGCGAAGTGCCCTCCTTTGGTGAAAATAGTGAATTGTGGGAAAATTGGCATGGGTTTGTAAGTTCTGCTGGGTTTTAGAGTGACAATAGGGACAGTGGGTAATTGGTAACAAAGCGGGCACGAGTGGCTGTCCAATGGCTGGTGCGTGGATCGGGTGAGGAAAAGTGCTGTGTGAGTTGTTTCAAGTTGAGAAGTGAAATGTATGGTGCACACATTGATTTTTTATTGTACATGGTGTGGTAACAGGGAAGGTCATGGTCGGTGAAGTGTTAGAAATGCAGGTGTCACATGTAAGGCCGATGGGGTGGGGGGAGTCATGTGGGTTTTGTGGGTGGGGATGATGTGCTTGTCCACAGGGATTGCTGAGGCTCACGGTGAGCGGGAATTGCGACCCCCTTCAAGGACATTCACCCCTGGTGGCTGATGGTGACAGTGTCTGGAGGCAACTGGGAGAGGGTCTGGTTGGGCGACCAAGGCGGGTAGGACCTTGGCGACCCAGGAAGGCCAGAGGAGCCAGTGAGACCCCTTCCAGTGTGTTGTACGGGGTTAGAGTTGATGGCTACCAGGGGGGTGGGAATCAAAGGGAGCGGGGCGGAGAAACGTCAGGGTTGGACTAAAGCTTACCTGTGGGCATGGTTACACCTGAGATGCCCCCATCATCTTGTGGTAACCCACCCCACGGCCATGACGGGATTCAGCCTGCAATCATTAAAATGGGGACCATGACCTAGAAATGTGATGATGACCATGGTGTGAGTGTTGTGAAGATGTGTGAGTCCCGCACAACTTGACATGTGCAGCAAGGGCATGATGTCCGCATAATTTTGGGGTGAAGCAAATTTGAAAATTGGCTCCCCAGGTAATGCTGGGTCTATTAGCATCCACTGGGGGACGCGGTCAAGTGTAAATATCCCGTGAATAGTGTCGTTAAGGCTTAGAGTAGGAATGTAAAGTATGAGTGTTGTGTTTTTGTGGAACCTTTTGTTTTCCCTCCCCAGATCACTGGAAGAGTGTTGGACAGGAGTGATGATCCAGAGGATGGAGTGCAACTTCGCTCAGTGCTCTCATGTGATGAAATAAAATAAATAAATAAATAAAAAGATGATTGTTTCGGCCAGGATAAGGCCATAAGGGGGTAGTACGTTAAGCAGGATAGGTAAGTTAGCTGCGGCTCGCTGCCCATTGCCCCTCCTACTTTATTTCGTTAGGTTAAATAGGTGTGAGTCAGTAAGTGTTAAGGCTGGTACGGTAGCACCTGTGATATACCTTGCAGGAGCTGTGGTACCAGAGGAGGGGGCAGTGTTACGTCTGGGGGGGGGGTATGCATTCAAAGGGTAATTAGGATGTTTAATTAGGTATGCCATGCTGTTCGAGTTGTACCAGGATATCGATGTAGTAAGTAGCAATTCAGTGGTGATAAGTTGTCTAGTAAATGTCCATTTCTTTAAGGGGGAAATGATAATTGTCACGTGATTAGATAGGGTGACGGGTTAGGGTGTGTATGCGTATTCCCTTTTAGTATTCCCTGGAGGCTTGCCGTGACGTAACAGGACAGTGCTGCGGATGGCTCCGCCCCTTGATCACGATTGGCGGAAGGCGACGGCGGAGGGCCAATAAAAGGGCTCCATTGGAAGTGACGAGGAATCGAGTATAAAATGGTCCTGTTCGGGAAAAGACCGGGGAGGGAGAGTGATAAAAAAAGAAGCGTCTGGTCGAGGCTGTTGGTCTCTGAGCGCGTTCTCTCGTTGCGCTGGTTCGTTCCTCGATTCGTCGTGTCTCGAGGCCTTGCTGTTCCGCGTGCCTCACCTCGGTTGGCTCTGGAGTTCTGCTGGCTCGGAGTACGGGACCGAACGGCGGGCGGATCTGCCTCCCTCTCCTGCTCGCATCTTGGCGCCAGAACTGGCTCCCTGGCGGCTGTGAGCGGACTTGGGCCTACACCAGGAGGTCGACACCACCAGGAACAGCACCACGGTGGCTGGTTGGAGCTCACAGGCCGGAAACCGTGGCTCTGCGCGGAAGGGCTGACGGAACCTCGGCACCACCGTGTCTCTTGCCCCTGACGAGCGCAACGCCAGCTCGTCCGGCACCAATCCAGTGACTGTTACGTTGACACCACAGGCAAGCCTGATCACCAGCTACGTTGTGTGTGTGTGTGTGTGTGTGTGTATGTGTGTGTGTGTGTGTGTGTGTGTGTGTGTGTGTGTGTGTGTGTATGTGTGTGTGTGTGTGTGTGTGTGTGTGTGTGTGTGTGTGTGTGTGTGTGTGTGTACCTGGCGCCTTAGAGGGTTTGAGATTTGTATCTTCTTCTTCTTCTTTCGGCTGCTCCCTTTCGGGGTCGCCACAGCGGATCATCCCTATGATCCGCAATAGTGATTTGGCACATGTTTTACGCCGGATGCCCTTCCTGACGCAACCCTGGTCGCCTCTTACGACACAGGGATATGGTACACCTATTTTAACCGGGGTATACACCGGCCCAGTATACTGGTACTCATTTCACCGACCTCGGAAGGATGACAGGCTGAGTCGACCCCCTGGTGTATTAATTCAGTGGCCCAACGGGGCTTGAACTCAGGACCTTTTGGATCCCAAGCCGCTGCCCTAACCACTGCGCCAACACCAGGCTTGGGTTTGAGATTTGTATATCCATTGGAATTGTTTGTTTTCCCCCACGCCCGAACCCACACCACCATCCCGTCGAATCGCCCCGGATGCTCCTCTTGCCGAGTCTTATTATTATTTCTGGTTGGAGAAATAAACATTATTAACTCAGTGAAAAGCGACTCGTGCCACCTTCCTCACCCCGTTTGCTGTAGAGCGATTAAAACCGCCATCCTTGTGTTATAAAAAATAAACCGCCTCCATTGTTTCGGCTCATTCCTTTCGGCTTACCTTTCAGATCTTTCCATACAGGTTGCCACTGACAAACCAGACATTATCTGCCTAACAGAAACTTTCCTCTCCCAAGACGTGTCTGACTCCCAAGTATCTCTCCCTGGCTACTCCCTCTTACGGTATGACAGAACTGAGCCTCGTCCTGGTGGAGGTGTTGCTCTCTTCATCAAAGACTCTATTCCTCACTCTCCATGCACTGCTCTCACTCCCCCACACCCCCAGGAATACCTCTGGCTTCGGCTTCCCCTTCACTCCCACCTCATGTTTATATGTGTACTGTACCGTCCACCGAACAGTGATGACTCCATCTACACCTCACTATCCGAAAACATGGACCATCTTCTATCTTCTCATCCAAACTCTCTCTTCCTCTTATGTGGTGACTTCAATTGTCATCACGCCAGTTGGCTAGGTGTGGGTACCTCTCTCACCTGCCATGGCACCTCAGCAAAAGCTTTCTCCGACTCATTAGGACTGACTCAATCGGTCAACTTCCCGACCCGGATCTCAACCAATGGTACTCCATCTCTTCTGGATCTGATTTTGACAAATTTCCCTGACAATATCTGCTGCTCTTCCTTCGCTCCAATTGGTTCTTCTGACCACGTCCTTGTTAAAGTGGACATCTCTCTGGCTGTTATCAGAGAACCACCTCACCGCCGTCCCGAGTCTGGCATTTCACTCAAGCCGACTGGCAGGGTCTCCGAGCAGCCATCAAACTTACAGACTGGTCTCCTATCACGACTTTCTCAAACATCAACTCATCCTGGGAATTCTTTCAAAGAAACTTGCTCTCCCTCATGCACAGATTTATCCCCTCTCGTGTTCAGTTGTCTTACCCTTCCTCCCGCCCTTGGTTTACTGAAGCTTGTGGCGAGGCAGTTGTCCTGAAACAACTTGCCTTTGCCTCATGGAAAGCAAACCCAACTGAGGGCAATCTCAGTTCTTTCCACAAAGCTCGGAACAAGTGTGTATCTACCCTCAGGAGAGCCAGAAAACAACATCTTTCTCATCTCAAGTCTGAACTCTCAAACCTCTCTCCCTCCTCAAAATCCTGGTGGCATTTAATCAAATCTGTTTCTGGTGTATGTTCCCTCTCCATCCCCTCCCTTACCTCAAATGGCCGCACTGCTGATTCCACACATGATAAAGCTGAATGTCTAAACTCGGTGTTTGCAGCTAAATCTTGTGTCCTAAACCCATCACTATCTCTACCCACTTTACCCAGTCGCACCCAACTGTCCCTGGACTCTGTATCCTTTTCTCCTGACAAGGTGGAGAGCTTGCTTTCAAACCTCGAGTCAGATTCTGCAACCGGTCCAGACGGCATCAGCCCACGTGTCCTCAAAGCCTGCTCTTCTGCTCTTGCTCACCCTCTCTCTGTTCTATTCACCCTCTCATTTGCCCAAGGTCATCTGCCATCTGCTGGGAAATCTGCTAACATCACTGCCCTGCATAAAAAAGGTGCAAAAACAGATCCCTATAACTACAGACCAATCAGCCTTCTCCCAATCATCAGCAAGGTGATGGAATCCATCATCGCCTCAGATATGAAATCCTTCCTCTTCTCCAATGGCTTGATTTCCAATCATCAATTTGGTTTCAGACCAGGTCACTCTACCCTGGATATGCTGCTTCTGCTCTCCCATCAATGGATGGAGGTCCTCAATGCCAGACAGGAAATCCGAGCCGTATCCCTGGACATATCACGTGCTTTTGACACAGTCTGGCACCCTGCCCTACTCACCAAACTCTCTTCCCATGGTATTCAAGGCCATCTCCACTCATGGCTCGCAGACTTCCTCTCCCGTCGCAGTCAACGTGTGGCCCTAAATGGAGTTCTTTCATCCCCTCTTCCTGTCCAGGCTGGAGTTCCTCAAGGTAGCGTTCTGGGCCCTGTTCTTTTTCTGGTTTTCATCAATGATCTCTCGGACTCTCTGGAAAATCCTCTATTTCTCTTTGCCGACGACTCCACCCTCTGCCGTACCATCTGTCATCCCTCAGACCGGCAAGCAGCAGCTTCTTCACTCACTGCAGATCTGGATAAAATCACAAACTGGTCCAACACGTGGAACATGTCTTTCAATCCAGACAAATCTCACACTCTCACTATGTCTCTTCGAAAGGACCGTTTACAAAACCCCCCCATCCACTTTCTCAACAATCCTCTGGAAGAAGTCTTTTCTTTCAAGCTTCTAGGTCTCACTATCTGCCATGACCTTTCCTGGGAAAGTCACATTTCCAACCTCGCCTCAAAAGCCAGTCGCCGACTGGGAATCCTCCGTCGTGCTAAGTCCTTCCTCGGCCCTCTTGAGCTCCTGACCACTTACAAAGCTTTTGTCCGTAGCCTAATGGAGTACTGCTCTCCCCTCTGGGCTGGTGCTCCTGCCTCCCACCTTTCTCGGCTTCACGCTGTCGAAACCAGGGCATTTAAGATCATCGGCATCTCCCGCAATGAAGCTGAGTCTTTGGGCCTCTCACTCCATCACCGCAGGTTGGTCGGTGGTCTTTCTGTCTTCTACCGACTCCTCTCCAGCCTTGCCCCCCCTGCTCTCTCTGCGATTTGTCCCCACCACATTTCCACAGGGCGCTCAAGGTCCGCCAACAACCCCCTTCTGGTAAAACTACCAAAATCACGAATCACTGCCCATCTTCACTCTTTCATTCCTCTTTTTTCCCGCCTTTGGAATAAACTTCCTCACTCTATTCTTTCCCATTCTTCCCTCCAGGCTTTCAAAACAGCTGTTCACCACCACCTCTTATCTTCCCCCATCCAAATCCTCGATCTTTTCTACCCCCGATAATCCACCCAAGCCCACTTCCTTCATTTCTCCTACTTTCCTTCCTGAAAGTCCCTGAAATGTCCATATTCTCTTCGCCATGTTCCCCGTCCCATCCCCATCCCTCTCCCTTCCACGGTTCACCTAATGTGTCTGTTCCCCACTGTTTTGTCCCTTCCACTCCCGCCCCTCTTGTCTCATGCCTCCTTGCTGTGAGTTGTGTGTTAGCTCTCATACGAGCCTCGACCAAGGTATACAAAAAAAAAAAAAAAAAAAAATTCTACGTTGGCGGGACTGTTCAAGTCCCGTGGACGTCACAATATTTTATCAAATTCTTTATTAACATTAATACGAGTTGTAATTTCTTCTGCACTAATACTTTTATCTCTGCTTTTCATACGTTTGTGTGGAGTTTCTTCATCAACATCAAAACCGAATGATAAAATCTTAACCCCATTACCACTCAAATGTTTAATAATTTGTCTCCTTCCTTCTGGATTAGTTTCTAATATCCCAAGACCACCAGATTTTAGTTTCTTTAACTCACTCTGGCAATGTGAATATTTTGTTTTACCAAGAGAAACCTCCTCAAATATTTGACCTTCATTCCTCAATCGCATATGTTCCTCTACTGAAATATAGTAATACTATTCACCTTCTACTTCTCCAGGTCTTATTGCTCTAGTTGCTGTGGATACAATATGAACTACATGGTGCTTTTTAAGCAAATTTACAATATTCTCATTTGTACTACACAAGAACCTTGATTTATGAAAGTTTTTTTTTCCAGAAGCACATTTACCCACAAGATTTATAATAATAGTTGTCATTTCTATATGTAATTGTTTATAAAATAAAATAAAATATCCCTTAATATCTCATCTTGTTTCAAAACAATATATTTATATTTTTCAGTCGTGTGCTTCATATAATCCCCAAATTCCTTTTTACTGCATAATGTAGAACAATTGTCTCTCCAAAAATTGAATTTTGAATTTAACTTGAATAAAATAAAAGTATCAGCAGTGTTTCTTATTGAGCAACGAGGGAGTTGAAAGTATGATTGACCAAGATAAATACAATTACAAGAAGAATGTCTCCCTCTTGTGTAGTCGCTATCCATTACCGTTTGGTTTCTCTCATTCACACAATCATCAAAGATAACGAGGTTCTTTTTTGATTTTTCCAAATCTTGGGGAGAAGGTATATCATCCGTATTATCACGAAGAATACAAGTTATCGGTTTTGATTTCTTTTTATAATCTCTGTGTATCACAAAATAGTTGTATTATATCTTCAATGTTGTAATCATTTCGTTTGTTTTGAAGTTTAAATAAACCGATTATATCTTCTTTTTGAAGACCAGCATGAAAACCTTGCGAGAGTAGTTGAAACCCAGGTTGAAAACTCGACTATATGAAAATTATTAAATTATCATAATCCAAAAAGTTGGGAGTAAGGAGCATCTTTAAAAGAAAGCAGGTTTTTCCACATCCGCTTGAAGCAACTATGAGACATCTTAATGAATTTGGAAGATTTTATGGTTGTTAAATTTTATCTTATTTTCCCAAATGGGTAAAAAATCATTCATTTATATATTTGGAAAACAGGTTATTTAATTTATTGTTGGCTTTTTTAGAAACTCTATATTTTATCCTAAGTTCGGGTTTAATTTCAAGATAATCCATAATTTTATTTATACAATATCTTGTGTTGATATTTCCCTGAAAATGGCAATCATGGATAATATATAACAACAATCCTTTGAACATTTCTCTAATACATTCAGTTTCTTCCATTGTAAGGAAAGGTGTGTTATCACCCTCCGACCTTACATTCATTTCTCAAATCAATCTTGTCACGTAATTCATTTTTGGTGTAAATCTAAAAGAATTATATTCCTTTATATATATTTTTATTATCATTAATTAGAAGATAATCACAGAATATACATTGTTTATAGGCTTTTGACTGTGTTTAATCCCACTCTATCACATGCAGGACAATTCTCAAATTTGTCATATGGGTAATCAGGGAATTCAAGGGGCTCAAGATTTAGTATAGTATTCATATTTATTAATTAAAACTTTGTTTTAACTAAAATTCATCATCGGTATCATCTTGGGTACTTTCATTGGTGCTTTCACAATCATCTATAAAACTACTTTCATTACCATCGTTTGAACACAAACTCTCAGTATCATAACTGTCTTCTGTTCCAACAGAGATACTATCATCACTCTCATAATCTTCAAAATCTTCAGTTGAATCATGACTCGTATTTAATTAGTAGAAAAAACATTACCATCGATATCTATATACTTTTTTTCATTTACAGATTCAACGACTACATTTTTTTATATTAAAGGTAATTTTAAAATGATCCGTAACTACTATTGAACGAAATGTCATGTCACCTGATATATTAACATCCTTTATTTCCTCAGGATTTACATCTTTAGGGTTGTTGAAAAAAATACAAATTTCTCTTTGCATATTACAGATGGTCTTATCTTTTCTTTCTCAAGCTTCATCCATAAGGTTTTTCTTTTTTGATACTTTTTCTTGTTTCATTACTTTTTCTAGTTTTGAATTTCTTGCCAGAAGGAGAGGAGAAACTTTTGTTAGAGCTACTTTAATTGATGTTCTTCCAGATATACTAAAAGCCCTTCGACTGAAGGGAATTGAAGAACTCATATTATTCACCATAATTGTTTTTATCCAATAGTTGTTATATTTATCTTTGTTCAATTTTCATCCTTGACATATTTCTCAGTATCTTTTACAAATGAAGAGATTTATTGAAACTTGTCTTTTGTGTCTTGATACATTGTATTTATTAAGTGAAAAAAGTTGGACCAAGAAGAAGCTGAAAAAAAAAGCTGAAACTGATTTGTGTGCCTTTTGATGTGCAGAACAAGCCAGTCGCTTTTGCCGTACGAACCAATGTAAACTTCAATGGAGTCATCGAAGAAGATGTGCCACTCCCTGGAGCAACCGTGTCCTTTGATGTCGGAGACTTCCTTCATGTAAAGGAGGTATTTTTTTTATCAGTAGCAGCACAGTCTTATCGGTGGAGGAATTGTGGAATCAGTCTGGAATCCTTGGTGCCTTGAGAAAAGTGATGATGGCTGTATGTGTATTTTTACCTCCACCACCGAAAGCGAAGGAGGTTATGTTTTCATCCCTCTCTGTCTGTTTATTTGTTTGTCTCTCTGTCTGTCTGTGTGCAGGATATCTCAAAAAGTTGTGCACGGATCCGGATGGGATTTGGTGGGCAGGTTGGGTGTGTGACAAGGACGAACTGATTAGATTTTGGTGAAGATCCGAATCCGCTGACTAGAATTTTTAAAAGTGATTCTTCACCATTGACAGATCGGGCTAAACTCATACATAGCACGATATCTCAAAACGTTGTGGACAGATTTGAATGAAATTTCGCGGAAAGGGTGGGTTTGTGACCACGACAAATTGATTTGATTTTGGTGAAGATCTGAATCCGGATCCGGATCTGATAATTTTTGTTGAGAGAAAGGGCCAAAAACGATATATAGCATGATATTTCAAAAATGTATTGGGCCAGATATGTTCTCGTGGATCAGGCATTATGTGGTGGAGGTATGCGCGCTCTATCTAGTGCCCTTCTCATTCCCATTGAAACAGTGCCCCCAGCATTCATGGTTTCGACATTCGCACATTTTCCAGGAACGTATCGCCCTTGAATGTCCCGGTCAGACTACATGTATGTATATATGCTGACATGTCAACTGCTGACATTTGGCCAATGATATTGTCGTGTGTACGGGCGCCCTCTTCAACCACTCAACAACAAGCTGATGAGACAAAATACTCCTCCACGGATGACCACAATTGGATTGGTCATCATATTCCAAATGGTGATTAACCTGTTCCTGTATTCCAAGCAGGGTCTGTAGCCGTTGGTTATGGATGCAGGAAAGGATGGCAGGAACAGATGTGCATACAGGCTTAAGAAATTCTAATAATTTCAGAAGGCACAAGATTACATATACTGAACAGAATCTCAAGACAAAGACAGACAACAAACACGTTACTTATACAAAGCGAAACTACACCCTCTTCCCCCACACCTACCCCTCCAATACTACATCCCATTCAACCCCAAGGTATTGACGTCAGCACCCGGAAGGTTCTAACCAATACCTGCCACACCCACACATAGTTCCAACATCCTGCTCAACCATACAATGCTAAATCTGCACCAGAGTGCCGTGGCCACCAGGCAGCACGGGCCATCCATCCATCCAATGGGACCATACTCTGTACAGAGCGTCGGTGCTGCCTAAGCAGTCTCTTGTGCAATTAGGCACAATCCTGGAATGGGTCACCACTCCAACGCAGGATATTCAAATGGCTCAATCATCGCAGCAAGCTGGTACTCATTTTGCCGACCTTGGAAGGATGACAGGCTGAGTCAACCCCACCTGGTATTGATTCAACAGCCGAGCAAGATTTGAACTCAGGACCCTTGGATCCCAAGCCCACCACCATAACCATTAAGACAACACCAGGCATGTGGGCCAATGGTGAGCCTCTTTGCTCATTGGGTGTCAGGGGGAAAAGAGGCAGAAAGGGGTGATGTGGATGTGGTCGATGCCCGGAACCTTCCCGGCTCAACACGAAAGACACATGATGTGACATCCCGAGTTTATCTATTCTAAAGTTGCACAGGGCCCTTTTCTCGTATGGGCTTTACGACAGACAGTTATCCCTAACATGGGTCCTAAGCCTTGGGTTGGCTTTACGGTTAAGGTGGCTGTATTGAGATATTTGGGTCTTGAGTTTGAGCCTCTAAATACCCGTTGAATTAACACCAGGTGGGTTGACAGCCTGTCATCCTTCCGAGTTTGGCAAAATGAGTACCAGTGTACTGGTAATTGAGAGCATTGCATGAGAGCCACAACCGTGCCCCCAGAAAATGATTCAACTCTCACCTACGGGCTGCACACGATAGCTAACGTGAGTCCTTGTTACATATCCAAAGGTCCGATAAGCTACGTGGATGCAAACAGTTCTATTCCATCTACTGACCCCTACCCCAAAAACGTAACAATTTATTACCTTCTGACAGTCATGATCAGTGGTTGTGAAACAACTACCAACAGACCATGCTCCACTGCCACGGCAGTCTGTGCAATAATAGATTCTATGTGTTGTATTTCATGCTTCCTCATCTGTACTGCTGTCACGAGGCCTGCAAAGTTTAACTACTGTGCTTCAGGTTGAAATAGGAAAATTTAAGCTTAAGACTTGGTATGCTTGATTCCGTTGTTTATGCATTTTGATTTTGATCCAAAATGGTTATAATAATGACAAATTTTGTAACCAGGTGTCTTATTGTTGCAAATCTGGAAGCCATTTGCACACAGACAGACAGCAGTCCCTAAGCTTAGTTATTTCGATAAGTATGTGTTTATAGTTAGAATCCATCCCCTATGTCTAATGGGAATTTCGTGTGTGCGCTGTGAGTTATTTTATAGTCAGGTTTAATACATCAACAACAACGGCACCGTCCCTCACTCAACCCGGTCGCCATTGCCCACGTGTTTTTGGCCGAAGGTGTGGGCGGAGCCTCCATCGCCTCAGATCGAGGCTCCGCTCCAAGGAAGGGCATGGGACGTTTCCTCCAGCTAATGAGCGAAGGGCGAGCATCGCACGCGCGCTCCAACCAATGGGAGGCCAGTGTGCCGAAAGTTACTATGGAGCCTCCTCAGGGGGGGGGGGCTTCCGAGACACCTCGACACACCTCCCGAGACGCCTCGTCCAATCAGGAGGCTGACCACCTCAGGGGCGGCCCCGCCCAGCCAGATGGGATGTTCGCCCCTCCTCCAATCTGGAGGCGAGTACCGCAGAGCGTTTACCTCGCCCCGCGGGGGAGGGGAAGGATATGAGGAGGTGGTGAGCCGTCGAGAAGAGAAGGTTCGCCCCGTCATCGAGAAAGAGATGAAGCCTCGTCTTGCCTGCTGGCGTCTCGTCTGGTCCGTTCCTGTGCTGGCTGGTGTCCGTTGCATTGTTCTTGGTCCCTGGAGCTTGGTGCTGTGTTGTTGGTGGCGGGTTCGAGTCCCGCCACCAGACAAGCTAGACCAGACCGCACGAGGCGGACAGGTGCAAATAAAGGCCGCGACCACCATTTATTTGTGTGTGTGTGTGTGTGTGTGTGTGTGTGTGTGTGTGTGTGTGTGTGTGTGTGTGTGTGTGTGTGTGTGTGTGTGTGTGTGTGTGTCTGTCCGTGGGGCCCCGTCTTTAAGTAGGATTGATTAAGTGTTTTTCATTGTACATTGTTTGCACTGCTTTATTCAGTTGTAACTCTGCTCTTTGTGTGCTCCCCTCCCCGATTATTGTTTATAAATAAACCCCTGTGTTAAATGTTCCAGCTCGTTTTCTGTGCTTTCTCCCATTGACCCAGCACGGTGCATATTAAGAAATAGTAAGCCGTTAGTGCCGTAAGTTGTCATTGGGATTGGCGCGGCTCTGGTAACTCCACTCAGTTATGCCGGATCCGAGTCGGTACCTGCGACTCGGTTCGGACAGAGTCGACCGAGGGTGTGATTTCCCCGGTAATTTGACGACGTGGGTACTTAGGTATGTTGAAATTTGGCTATTGACCCTACCCCACGCCGTCAGAGAATTGACGATCACGGTCCTTTAAGTGGCCCGTCGACTCCGGAGTTATCTGGGGTGACGACCTTTTATTTCCGGGTGTTCGGTGGGAGACGGCTCTACTGCTCCACCTCATGGTCGTTTATCACCACCGAACCCCGGCCCACAATATTATATGATTATCTGATGCCCCTGTTTTCATTTAGCCTCATATTCCGTTTTAGCGTATTTTGTTAATTTGTCATCAGTCACTGAACGTGGAGCCCACCAAGGGGTAGAGAGCCCACCAAGGGATGTAGAGCCTACCAAGGGGTTTGAAGCCCACCAAAGGGTCTCGACTCCAGAGCCCACCAAGGGATGCAGAGCCCACCAAGTGGTGCAGAGCTCACCAAGGGGTGTAGAGCCCACCAAGGGGTGTGGAGCCCACCAAGGGGTGCGGAGCCCACCAAGGGGTGCAGAGCCCACCAAGGGGTGCGGAGCCCACCAATGGGTGCAGAGCCCACCAAGGGGTGTAGAGCCCACCAAGGGGTGTAGAGCCCACCAAGAGGTGTGGAGCCCACCGAGGGTTGTGGAGCCCACCAAGGGGTGCGGAGCCCACCAATGGGTATAGAGTCCACCAAGGAGTGTAGAGCCCACCAAGAGGTGTGGAGCCCACCAAGGGTTGTGGAGCCCACCAAGGGGTATAGAGCCCACCAAGGGGTGTAGAGCCCACCAAGAGGTGTGGAGCCCACCGAGGGTTGTGGAGCCTACCAAGGGGTGCGGAGCCCACCAATGGGTATAGAGTCCACCAAGGAGTGTAGAACCCACCAAGAGGTGTGGAGCCCACCAAGGGTTGTGGAGCCCACCAAGGGTTGTGGAGCCCACCAGGGGTTGTGGAGCCCACCCGAGAGGTGTGGAGCCCACCCGAGAGGTGTGGAGCCCACCCGAGAGGTTTGGAGCCCACCCAAGGGGTGTACAGCCCACCCGAGAGGTGTACAGCTCACCCAAGGGATGTCGTTTTCTTTTTTGCCTGTCCTTCGTATTGGATGTGGTGAGGCATTCCAAATACTGTTCTGTTGCAATCCCTGAAGGCACATGGTTGTTTAACTTTTCTCGGCTTTTTCATTTTTTAATCTGCACTGGCATGTCTGAAGAATAAAACATTCGTTATGAAACTGTTACAATTTATTTCTCATAAGAGTGAGTATATTACTTAATTTGTCATTTAATTTCTTGAATTTGTTTAGTCATTGAGGTCCAATTATTGCAGAAGTACAACAATGAGTGGTGGATTGGCCGGCTGGTGAGGGAGGGCACCGAGGTTGGATTTATTCCCAGTCCTGGGAAGGTGGAAACCATTCGTCTGGAACGGGAGCATTCTTCCAGGCAGGCTCGTCTCTACCCAGGGTACAGCAACCACGCCACTCTGTAACATGTGGACGTATCTCAATAGTTGTGAGTTTGGCGCTTACTAATTTACCATGATTACAGGTTTGTTTAAGGTTTTCTTTGCGAAGCTCATAAGCTTGATGGTAAGCCGAGTCGTTTGAAGTACAAGTTTGCTATGTGCACTACAAATTTTGTCTGTAGGCCATGTGGGTTAGCAAACAATTGTGAACCAAGCTTTCGGACATGTAGACAAGAGAACACGAATTAAAGGGTTATCAAACTTTTTTTAAAATACTTGTACAACAATAAATAATCAAGCCATTGGATCTAGTAATTTGCTTGCAATTTTTAAGTTGTTCGAATCCATGGGCTACCCGTCTCGACTGCCTTCTGAAGCCATTACTACTACTTCGATAACTATAACTAATACGACTACTTTAACGGCTCAAATTATTGCCACCTTCTTTGTCATGCGGTCGGTCTGGGAATGATTTTGTCCCAAGTCTTTCACGAACTCGCTGGTCAGTCCTGACATTGGATTGAATGTTACAGGAATTTTGAATTTATCCAGGGTGCTGACGATAACTCAGCTACTCTTCACAAAGAAACGGTATTGATCTCGAACATCCACCAACTGATGCTGGTAGATAGGACACCCAGTTCAACGCCCATCTGATGTACAATGCACAAATTGATGAACCACCTCTGCAGGATGAATGTCTATATCTGGCCTGAGATTGGAACCCAGGATAGACAGCTCAGAGGCCAATGCTTTCCTCCAAGCACTCCTGCCTGCCCATCTGCTTCAGCAAAACTGCTTTAAGTTGATTCGTTGTTAACATTTTGTGCACAATTCCGTTAAAGGGAGTACTTCTTAAAGAACGCAGTAACACAAACCTTGAGCACATTTCTTTAACCAGACTCATTGGCATAATGGTTAGACACTACTCTGAGTCTGGGAGATCAGCAGTTTGAATGCCGTCTGTGTCATACCAAAGACAAAAATGGTACGTGCTGCTTCCTTGCTTCAAGGTCAGCATTTAAAGGGAGAGGGCATGCATAAACAACCATAAGTTGACAATACTAGTGCAGGCATTGATGGGCCTGATTGCCTTCCCCTGTATTCAAGTTCCTTACAAAGGAACTTGTATTATTCTGGATCCAGATATGAAATTTTCTTAATTATTATTATTTTTTTTTCAAGTGATTCTTCACCATTGAGAGATAGGGCCAAAAACGATATGTGTCTTTGTCTGTCTGTATGCAGGATATCTCAAAATGTTATGGACAGATTCAAACAAAATTTGGTGGACAGGTTGGGTGTGTGACGTGGACGAATTGACTCGATTCTGGTGAAGATCCGGATACTACGCATCCAGATACTTGAATTTTTAAAGTGATTCTTCACCATTGAGAGATCGGGCCAAAAACGATATTTAGTAGCATGATATCTCAAAAAGTTGTGGACGGATTCAAACAAAATTTGGTGGACAGGTTGGGTGTGTGATGAGGACAAATTGATTCGATTTTAGCTCAGCTCTGCATCCAGATACGGCCAATCAGTGGGAGACAAAACGTAAACTGTTCAGCCTGGTGGAGATATGTGCTCTACTGCGTGCCATTCTAGTTATTAACAATATGCATCCACCACCATTGTTTAGCATGTTGTGGAACATCGACCGAGGCCCTCACTTGTTTTTTTTCCACCTTCACCTTTTTTGCTTTTAAATTTGTTTTCTCTGCAACCGCTTAAAAGCGATTGACACGAACCTTTCAACATAGGAGCACCGAGTAGGTAGGCACTCCTGCGATGAAAGGTTCGTGTCGATCGCTTTTAAGCGGTTGTGGAGAAACCATTTAAAAGTGAAATTACATTGGTAAAATTTTCTTTTTTAAACAAAGTATCATTATTATGATTGGATGAAAAATGCGGCTGGCGTTCCAGAAGGTATTTTCTGTAGGCATGGGTTGCGGGGTCTTTCACGTATCAATAAAATAAATGACCTCAACCTCACTTCACTCAGCCTCAGCAAAATTATTAATAGGCCGTCCCCCACACTGTGGGAGATGGGGTTTTGCAATTGTATTGTGTTCAAGCCATAATAATTATTATTATCTTTTTTTTTACATTTGAGCTTTTCTCATCAAACTTTTACCGAACCTTTATTATGAGGATATGGAGAGCACCAAGTAATAAAATGTACATGTTTTTTATTTTTTTATTTGTTGCTTTTGTCAAGTTTAGTTCAAGTACAAAGCGTACGCAGATGGGCTTTGCAATTTGAGTTGCTTTCTCGTTATTATTAGGGTACCCAGTCAAATGGACTGGGTAACCATTGTTTTTCTTCTGTTTATTTATTATTTATTATTTTTCCGCCAGCAATTTGCGGGCTTTTTCGCTTTAAAAATCATTTTCTCAGGAACGCTAAGTCCGATCGACACGAAATTTTCCCCATAGTATGCATCTTTTTTGATAGCAAACTTGATTGAAAATTATGACGTCAAAGATCACGTAGTACGGGCGCCATCTTGAAAAAAACGATAAACTTTGGACCTCTGTATCTCTGAAACGGTGCAATGGGAAAAAATTTCGCTTCATACATTTTAATGACCTCCCAATGGAGAACGCGGGTGATTTTTTCTTGACGTCATCAGTGAAGCGGAATGCTGGTGAAAATTCGTCAAGTAGAACGCTGCATGGGAAAAATCTGAAATTTATTGAGCATCATCGACACAACAATTCACCGTAGAAAAAATATCTTATGACGTCATAGGTGACTTGGTTCGGCAGCCATCTTGTTTTGAAAAAAATAATTAAAAACATCTTCTGCAGAACGGCTGAGCAGATTGAGGCGAAACTTTACACCCACATACCCCACGACATCCTTTTACAATTTGTTAATTTCTTATTGATAGGTCACATGGTTTGGCGGCGATCTTGAATTTACCCTAAAACCGTCAAACATCTTCTCCAGAACGACTGGTCAGATCAAGGGGAAACTTCACAAACTTATTGCACACGGGTAGGGAATGTAATTTTGTTAATGAATAATTGATAGGTCACATGGTTTGGCAGCCATGTTGGATTCAAGAATAATATTAAATAATGTTTTCTCTGGAACCACATAATCTATAGAAGCAAAACTTGGCAACTATAATCTACCCCTATGCCTGCATATACAGTAAAAATTATGATGTCACAAGTCACATGGTTTGGAGGCCATCTTGGATAGAAAAACGCACCTTGTCTGATCAACACGAAACTTAACAAGCATGATCCACTTCCCCATTAGAGGGAGAATTTAAATTTATGTTGTAATCGGTCACATGGTACGGCAACCATATTGAATTGAAAATTAATAACTTTAACAGTCTTCTTCTCTGAAACGGCTGAACAGATCGAGGCGAAACTCGACATGTATGACCGCCTCTCCATGATGAACAAAAAGTTCCCTCCCCCACCCCCTTTGATGTACGACACATTGTTTGGCAGCCATATTGGATTGAAGGAAAAATATTAATTAATGTTTACTCTGGAACCGCAACATCAATAAATGTGAAACTTTAAAGAGATGATGCAGCAGACATATGGAATGAAGGGTTTGAATTTCAACTCGATCGGCTCCAAGGTTTGGCAGCCATGTTGGATTGAAGGAAAAATATTAAGTAATATTTACTCTGGAAATGCTGAATAAATATTTGCGAAACTTCACAATTATAATCAAGTCTTGATGGAGAACATAGTTTTAAAATTTCAACCCGATCGGCCACTCGGTTTGGCAGCTAGAATTATTTAATTGTTTGACTGAAAACTTTAGATTTGTTGTTTTTTTTCCAGAAGGCTCACTTGGCTGCAACTGCATGCGTTTGAGGGTACAGGAACAGCAATTCAATTCATACCGATGATGGCTCCAGGAAAAATGATCAACTGTGTGCAAAATAAATACATGGAATGTGGCCTGTTCTTCAGTCCATAACTTGTGAATCCCACGACGTAGAGAAACGTGTGGGGGCTCATCAAGTGGTAGTTGTATCAAAGGCGGACGTCTGGGTACCCGGTCATCACTACCAGCATTATAAAGTGGCAGTTGTAGTTATTATTATTATTATTATTATTATTATCAGTATTATTGAACAACATCAGTTATGTGATCCATTTTAACGTTCGGTGAACTGGGATGACAATATTATCCGAACAACCAAACAATTTTTTTTTTCATTTCGAGCAAATTTAAATCAACATTTTGAAAGTTGCAATTGAGGGCAGTATGCACAGTAGGTATATACGTATCATGTAAATAATAATGGTGGAAGGAGTTTTATTTTTAGTTCCTCCATCATTTAGTAACTGCCTAAATTTCCTTGTTATCCTAGGTTTTCATCACCATCATAATCATCATGTACAATGGCCTATGCGGAGCGTTAGTGCTGCCAAAAGCAGTTACTCGGCTACATTCCTGATCAGATCACCACTCCGACTCAGGAAGTTTTGGCAGCAATTTGTAATTTCTTCAGGGTGCCAGCAATAGCTCCCCTCCTCTTCGCGAAGGATACCATGGAATCGTTAACATCCACTAACTAATGCAGGCAGACAGACAGAACTCCCAATTTAATGTCCACACGTTGATGAATCATCCTGCCCATGAAACACCAGGAAGGCAGTTGATAGCTGAGTCGGGATTCAAACCCAGGCTGGACAGCTTAGAAGTGATTGTGCAGGTCTCTCGGCCATCCTTCCAGCCCGATCTAAGGTTTTTTAGGGGCTATAAATGGATCACTTTCGAAATTGACCTGGATTTATAATTGATACAAACCTTCCTTGATAATGATCAAGATTTGTTCTTCCACAAACACCAAGAATTCTGTCTGCTGAGAAAATCAGAGGCGAGAGAGAGTTTGTTCACCAATTCAACTTGGGTTGGCCTCTTTGTTGTGACCATTTGAACACTTAAATCATGATATTTGGGCCATGCCATACCATGTTATCCACTGTCGCCAAATGGCCTTGTCCTGCAGGAAATCTATGTGTAAGCCCCTCCATGAGCCTATGATAATTATTTTAAAAAGCAATCCAGTGCAGTTCATGAAACTGCTTCGGGAATTATAAAAAAACATGTCCTGGTCGATTGAAGTTTCCAGACAATACTATATCTTTCTCAAACTCTGGATTTTACTGTTTGCAGGAAATCTGGACTATCAAGCATGGGACTTGGAGATGGAGCATCACGAAGATCGACTCCTACACCAACGTATGGTAATTACTACTCGTGGGGTTTTGGGGTGAGGGGAGAAGGGTGCTTCTTCAACAAGCGTGGATCAATATAATCCATTGACCTTGTTCATATATGAGAGCAACGGTCATTGAATACACATCATGACAATCACGTCTGTCACCCATGATGGCAGCCATGGTCAATATCTTACCTACTGACTGCAGGTGTTTGCAATGGGAAATATAAATGGAAACTTCCTCTCCAGTTTTGAGAAAATGGAGCTTTACTCTACCAGACGAACCTGGTGTTGGCTTATCGGTTAGGGTGGTGGCTTGGGTTCCAAGGGTCCTGAGTTCGAGCCCCGTTTGCCAATGAATTATTACCAGGGGGTTGACTCAGCCTGTCATCCTTCCAAAGTCGGTGAAATTAGCACCAGTGTACTGGTAATAAGGGCACTGCATCAGTGGCATAGCTGTGCCCCTAACCAATGATGCAACCAGCAGCCAAAAAGGCAGCACACGATGGAAAATCTACCAGACCAAGGAACGGCCTCTTTGTTGCTCTACCCGACCTCCCGACCCCATCCCTCCCACCACAATGAAATACTGAGTGAGATTTACAAAGTACATTGTGGGCACAGACTTGCCTTTATGATAATCATGGAATTAATGGATGGAGGATGAGGAAGCACCTTGAGAGATTAACTTGTTGCCAATTGTACTTTTATTTAGTCTCATCGGTAATAAAAATAAATATTTTTGTTTCCTGTTTCTTCTCAATGTAAACCATTCTTTCTAATGTACAATTTATCTTTAATACCTCACCCTGTGGTCTCT
>NC_140964.1:1912732-1922732 GCF_056783735.1 Eptatretus burgeri | reverse complement strand
CACTACTAAATGCAGGTGTTATTTCAGCAGTCAGTCTTGTGATTAATGTTAACTCCCTCTTGTTTTCTTTCAGGAAAGCAGAAACAGAGATCGGTGAGTGGGGATTTGCTATTTATTATAACACAGGAATCTAAGCCATAATTATTGATTAATTAATGAAATGTGTTCATCTTTCTGCTCTAATTATTATTATCATTATTATTATTATTTTGAGATGTACCGACTAACCAACATTTTCGTGTCCATAATACATTATTTCCTTATCTTGTAAATGTTCTCTGCACCGATATTAGTTGATGATCCAGCAATGTGCTGTTGTGAATTGGGTAGTGGGTATTAATTAAATGGCTAGCAATACCTTATGTTCCTGGAACATTTATTTGACAGATTTAAGGCGACATTTAACTCGACCTCATTTTAGAAGGGCACCCTGATCTCAATGATTAAGCCATTCATTCAATTCTTTGCAAGTAAATAAGTTACTGAAAATTGTCCCTCGAAACATTGTTTCTTGATGTTGATATATTTCGTGTCCAACACCGAAAATGGATTAAAACAATAATCTTGGACCACCGTGAAGTTTAACATATCGGATTACCGTAATATTCATGCAGCGAGCGTATGAGAATCTGTTTCGCTTTCAGAAAAAAATCCACTCTGGTTTTTCTCCTTTATGGCAATGGAAGTGCAACTGATATCATGAATACCTTGCCAATTGGCCTTACACTGAAAACTGAAATGATATGGATTACGGAATATGATCTATTGCAGTCACACATACACTTTATCATTCGCTGTGATGTGTCATACGTACTGTGACTCTGCTTCTGGACTTCTACCCACCTTTAAGGACATCCCTATATACCCTTGTGATCCTGGAAATGTTTCGCCAAAAATGATTGATTTCCCCCTGAAACTTTACACAATCATATTGAATGATTTGCTTGCATTTACAAACATTAAGTACTCGTATGTGCAAAAATAATGTCATCAACTTTGTTACCTGTATCACATGCAACATTTAACAAGGAAAAATAAGGAGCTTCTTCAGTTTTCCTCCCCTTCTTTCTGCCCATGATACACTGAATCCTGTGGTGAGGCAGTTGCTTTGAAACAACTTGCCTTCTCTTCCTGGAAAGCAAATCCGACAGAAGGCAATCTCGGTGCTTTCCAAATAGTCTGCAACAAGTGTGTGTCCACTCTCAGGAAAGCCAGAAAACAACATCTGTCCAACCTCAAAAATGAATTTTCAAACTTGACTCCCTCCTCTAAAACCTGGTGGAACCTCGTTAAGTCTGTCTCTGGAGTATGCTCCCCTTCCATCCCTTCACTCTCTTCAAATGACACCACAGCCGACTCTGCTTGTGAGAAGGCCGAATGCCTCAATTCTGTGTTTGCTTCCAAATCTTGTGTCCCCAACCCCTCACTTATGGTAACTACCCTTCCCATTCATACCCAACTGCTCCTGGACTCTGTCTTTTGGAGCTGAGAAGGTGGCGAAGGTTCTTTCAACGCTCAACTCTGACTCTGCTGCTTGACCATACGGCATCAGCTCCTGTGTACTAAAAACCTGCTGTGCTGCTCTTGCAAATCCTATTTCTGCTCCATTCACCCTCTCATTTGCCCAAGGTGATATTCCATCTGCTTCGAAGTCAGTTAACGTTGTTGCATTGCATAAAAAGGTGAAAAAACGGATCCACTGTACGACAGACCTATCAGCTTTCTTCCAATCATCACAAAGGTCATGGAATTAAACATCGCAGTTGACATCAAATCATTCCTTTTCTCAAACGGCCATATCTAATTCCCTGCCTACCTTCCCGAAAGGTCCCTGTCGTGTAAAGTCCTAAAAGTCCCTGGAGTGTCCATCTTGTATACCCCGTGTTCCCCGCCCCATCCCTCTCCCTTCCACAGATCTTGTAATGTCTCTGTTCCCCACTGTTTTGTTCTTCCCTCTCCCACCCCTCTTGTCTCCTGCCCCCCTTGTTGTGTGTTGTGTGTTAGCTCTCATACAAGCCTCGACAATGTATATGGAAAAAAAATCTCATCAACTTGGATTCATACCTCGTCACTCGACCTTGGACATGCTGCTTCTGCCATCCCAACAATGGATGGGGGCCTTCTATGTCAGACATGAGATCAGGGCAGTCTCTCTCGACATATCTAGTGCTTTTGATACAGTCTGGCATCCCACCTTGCTTTCCAAGCTCTCTGCCTATGGCATCCAAGGCCAACTCCACACGTGGCTTACTAACTTCCTCTACTCTTGTGGCCAATGTGTGCACTCAACGGAATCCTTTCCTCTCCTCTCTCCATCAAGGCTGGAGTGCCCCAAGGTAGTGTTCTGGGATTAGTCCCATTCCTGATCTTCATCAATGATCTCTCAGACGCTCTGGAAAATCCAATCATTCGAAAGGTCATGGAATCCAACATCACAGTTGACATCAAATCCTTTCTTTTTCTAACGGCCAGGGAGCTGACCCTGGGAATCGCAACACCTTTATTCTTTTGCTGATGACTCCACCTTCTCTTGTGACATCCCTCATCCATTGGATATGCAGGCAACAGTCTCTTCCCTCTCTCCAGACCTTGACAGAATCACAAGCTTGTCAAACACCTGGAATATGTCTTTCAATCTTGACAAATCTCACACTCTCACTATTTCTCTCTCTGAAAGGACTGTCTGGCAAACTCTCCTATCTACTTTCTCAACATTCCTCTTGAAAAAGTTCAGTCGCTCAAACTTTTGAGCCTCAATATCAGCGATGATCTTTCTTGGGCAAACCACATTTCAAAGTTGTCCTCCAAAGTCAGCTATGAACTGGGCCTCCTCCATCATGCAAAGTCCTTCCTTGGCACACCTGAACTTCTATCCACCTACAAGGCCTTCATCAACAGCTTGATGGAGTACTGCTCTCCTCTCTCGGCTGACACCCTACAGAGATTTGCCTTATGATTTGCAAACACATACATACAGAGATTGCCTTGGGGTAGCTTGAAGCCTTGCACATATTCTGAAGTACCTAAACCCAAAATTTGGGGCCTCTGCGTGCTCCGGTTCGGTCAGGAAAGAATAACGCATGAAAAAACACACTAACACTTGAAAATATTTACAAGAGTTACATCAATGATTTGGATCGTGGGGTGAAGAGTGGGCTTTCCAAAATTTTCAGATGACACAAAGCTTGGAGGGAAGGTGGATAGCAGAGGGGGTGGTGATCAGATTCAGTAAAGTATTGATACTTCCCGAGATTGGGAAAAAGATTGGCAGATGTAATTTAACCTGAGCAAGTGGAAGGTGTTGGGGATGGGAATGAACAATGAAAATAGAGATTACACGATGCAAGGGGTAATTTTGGAGCGTGTCACAGAGGAGAAGGATCTGGAGGTGTTCACAGATATTGGAGAGTGATGGGGGTGTAATTCCATTGATCCCAGGGATAGTAATGCCATGTGACAAGCTTGTATGTATTTCTTCTTTCTCTCTTTCTTTCCTTTCTTTTCATTCTTTAGACAGATGGTACTCCACCTTACGATGTGGTACCCTCCATGCGGCCCGTGGTGTTTGTGGGACCTTCGTTGAAGGGTTACGAGGTAATAAGAAAATTAAAACCAAAGCCAAAATAAATGCTGATGGGACAGATATCATGATTGCCATCAATATGAAGAAATAAACCAGCAAACTGTTGATGCACTCTGACTGTATAAAGGTTGAAAAGCATTGCTCAGCATGACATGACTTCAACCACAAAAAAAACAACCATACAGTATCTGATTAGCGGAGAACGAGATCGCTTGTATCCCTGAAAGACTTTCCTAATTCAGATTTCCTTTTGGCTCAATGACCTCTCTCTGTCATTGTCTTATTAATCTACATTATCATACCCTTTAATCATTGAAACCGAAACTAAGTATCATGTAAACACATAATATATACTCCTAAAGTATTATTCGCTTATTTGGTATTTAAATTCCTTATAAGGTATTGTTGCCGTCCATCCGTCTCCTATTTCAATTCTCCGGCCAAACCGCTGGGCTGACCTGGCTGAAATTTGGCAGCAACATTCCTCTCGTGATTGGTAACATCTTTTCCAGACCCACCAGTCAGAATGCTACCAAATTTGGGTTACAACAGTAGGCCAGGGTATGGATGTTACATTGCGGAGGTCATGCCGATCACCTGACCAGAAGTGTGTCAAAATGGCCAACTTGGTCAATTTTGGGGAAAATTGCATAAATTCCGTCAAAAACCTTCTCCTTCAGACCCACCAGTCAGAAAGCTTCCAAATTTGGGTTGCAATGTTAGGACAGGGTCTTGATGTTAAAATGTGGATGTCGTGCCGATCACTTGACTAGAAGTGTCAAAATGGTGGACTTGGTCAGTTTTGGGGAAAATTGCATAAATTCCTTCAAAAACCTTCTCCTTCAGACCCACCAGTCAGAAAGCTTCCAAATTTGGGTTACAACGTTAGGACAGGGTCTTGATGTTAAAATATGGAGGTCGTGCCGATCACTTGACTAGAAGTGTCAAAATGGTGGACTTGGTCAATTTTGGGGAAAATTGCATAAATTCCTTCAAAAACCTTCTCCTTCAGACCCACCAGTCAGAAAGCTTCCAAATTTGGGTTACGACATTAGGCCAGGACCCAGATGAGCTCCAGGTCCAGTGGTTCTATTTTTAATATCCCAGTATTTTTTGCAGTCCATATTGCCCAAGGGGCCTATATTACCTAATTATAACCTATATCTATTTTTCACGGTATTTCCAAATTTGTCTTCCAAACTTGTCGACAGGTGACTGATATGATGCAGAAAGCACTGTTTGATTTCCTGAAACACAGGTTTGAAGGCAGGTGAGTACCATATGCTTTATTCGTGATCATAATATGTAAACTATGATTATTTCACTGTGACTACCATTTGGAGAATCGTATTTTTTAAAGATTTTCCTACCAAGTTCATCGTGAGAATTTGGCAAAGAAAGACTGTTGCAGAAAATCTGTGGTGCAGAACATGATGGTGTGTGTGTGTGTGTGTGTGTGTGTGTGTGTGTGTGTGTGTGTGTGTTTTTTTAATTTTTTTCTTCAGGGTTGCTATCACACGTGTCACAGCCGACATCTCCCTTGCCAAGCGATCAATGCTCAACAACCCCAACAAGCATGCCATCTTGGAACGCACCACCATGCGCTCTTGCATGGGTATGGTAACACTAATGCACTTTTTCCAATGCAAAATGTAACTGTGCACTGTGGCCTAAATCTCACTGCATATGGTTGGAAATTGTCATTTTATACCGTAATAAAAACTGCACTATAAACAAAGTTATATTTTCCCTTCGTTATTGTTAACGCTGTGCACAGTTGAGTTTTTTGCCTAAAAAATGGAACTTCTGATCGAGACTGTGACACAGCCACGAGCACGAGCATTGTGTCTGTCAAAACAGGACAAAATACAAGAAGGGCACTCGGTAGAGCGCATACCTCTGCCAAGCAATGCCTCATCCACGAGAACATATGTGGCCCAATACATTTTTGAAATATTGTGCTTTCCAGTACAATATCGTTTTGGCCCTATCAATGGTGAAGAATCACTTTAATAATCTAGTAGTCTGATCCGTATCTTCATCAAAATCGAATCAATTCTTCCTTGTCACACACCCAACCTGTCCATCAAGTTTCATCCGAATCCGTCCCCAACTTTTTGAGATATTGTGCTATATATCGGTTTCACCCAATCTCTCAATGGTGAAGAATCACTTTTAAATTCTAGTAGTCGGAACCGTATCCGGATCTTAACCAAAATCTAATTGGTTAGTCCTTGTCACACACCGAACCTTCACAAAATTTCATTTGGATCCATCCACATCCTTTTGAGATATCCTGCACACAGACAAACAGACAGAAAGGGGTGAAAATATAACCTCCTTCACCTTCGGTGGTGTAGGTAATAAGCCCCAGGCAGGCTGGCGCCTGGTATGGAGCTAAAAATATCCAGGGAAGGAGATGAGTAAGGCTGGGACATCCTGTGAAAGTAGTTTCTGTTAGACATGACATCTATATTAAGATTTCGGCACGCCCCTTTCTTTTTGTTCTACCATCAGATTTTTGTTACTGCATGAAATGAAACAAGACATATATATATATATATATATATATATATATATATATATATATATATATATATATATATATATATATATATATATATATATACTAATGTATACTACATATATATACTAATGATATTATTGTCTTCCTTAAGAGGCCCCTCAAAATTTGTTTTGATGCATTTTCACAAACTCCAACGGATTCCATTTAAATTCGGTACGATTATGGCTTTTGGTCCAACTTCGGTCATTGGCTATAAATTTTTTCCATAATACTTCCGATATTCGAAAAAATCGATAAATCGATATCCCTTACGGGATTTTCCATTCAAATCCACTCAAGTTTAAGGTCTACGGGGGACGCAAATTTCCACTTTGCCCCGGGCGCTGTTTACCTCCGCTACGCCAAGCTGTTAGGGTTAGGGTTTGGGTTAGTGTTAGGGTTAGCTACCCTAACACTAACCCTAACAGCTAACCCTAACAGCTAACCCTAACCCTAACAGCTCACCCTAACCCTAACCGCTAACCCTAACCCTAACTGCAACCCTAACCCTAACCGCTAACCCTAACCGCTAACCCCTAACCGCTAATCCCTAACCGCTAACAGCTATTCAGGAAGTTTGCAAGAAAGCCTGGGCAACGCCAGGCTTTATTGCTAGCCCGAGCAACGCCGGGCATTACTACTAGTCTGAAGATAAGGCAGCAACCTGAAGAGAAAGAGATCCACGAGATTGGATCATCAACCTCTGATGGCCATGGACCAATGGAAAGGGTAGGATGATGTGTGGCTCTGTGTGTGGTTGGGGATTGGTGGTGGAGTGAGAGGAGAGTAGAGTTGGAGGCACAGGGCACGGGTGACAGAGGCACAGGTGAGGGTAAAAGTGGAGGAAACAAATGAGCAGAAAGGGAAAGTTTGAGGAAGGCATTGAAGAGTGAAGGAAGAAATGTGAGGACAGATTTGGGAGAGGCTGATAACAAGAAAAAAATTTCAATGAAGTATTTTTGTTGTTTTTTTATATAATTCACCTATATTTATTAGGCAGGGGTAAGGGAAGAAATAGAGAGAGGAAGGGAAACAAAAAAGGAATATAGAGGTGAAGAAAGAAGAAAATAACCAACCAAGTGGAACATGAAGAATAAATGCAAATGATTAATGGTTGACACCACAGAAATAGATGTGGATTTAAGGAGCAACAACACAAATATGGATGCCATCGACGATTACAATGTTTAAACGAACGGCTTTGCGGTGAAGGGGAAGTGTGGAAAGCAGAGACAGAGATTTAATAAATAAAGGAGGAAGTAATCAGGTCTGCTGAGACTGAGACAGGAAGACAGCGAAAGAAAACTTATTCGACAATGATTATTTTTTTTATTCTTATTCATTTATTTGGGAGTTGGAAGAGAATAAATGGCAAGGAAGGTGAGTGGAATATGAAGATATAGAGGTGGAGAAAAGACAGGAGGAGGTGGAGTAGGGGGAGGTCGATCAAACCATGTGCAAGCCGAATGATTATAATGATTAACTCCACAGAAATACCCGAGGATTTAATGGTCTACAAACACAAGGGTGTACATAATAGTTATTTACTTTGTTTAAACGAACAGCTTTAGGGTGAAGGAGAAAGGTGGAATGCCGAGATGCAGATGGAAAACAACCAAAGAAGGAATGAATCAGGCCCACTGAGGCCTAGTGAGAAACAAACCAGCAACAAAAACCGACATACAAACACGTAGTTACAATGGTTAACTCTCAATGGCAGAAGAAGACCAGACCCGGTGGTGTAATGTTTAAGAGTGTCCGCTCCGAGTCTGGGAGGTCGGCGGTTCGATTCCCGGCTGAGTGGTACCAGACTTTAAAAAGTCCGGTACCTGCTGTACCTGTACGTGCTGCTCCCTTGCTTGACATTCAACATTTAAATAGGATAGAGCAAGGACAATCCCCCCAGAGCCTGGCATCGATGGAGAGGAGGAAATCCCTCCAGATCAAATGCCCTGCAGTGTGGTGAGAAAAGTGGTGCCATTGTTGTGACATCACAGGTACCCAGGAGACCCCAGGAAGTTAGTGGTGGCACTTCTCCCAAACTCAGTGGCTGCGTTGTCTTGTTTAATAGTCCTGTGTTGTGTCTTGTCTACATGTCCATATGTGTGTGAGGTGTTTGAGTGGCAGCTCCATTCCAAACCTTAGGCCTTGTTTTTAAAAAGGAAATAATTCTAAAAAACGACAGGTAAAACAGGTGGATGTGCAAAGTAATCCATTTGGTAACAACTCAGCCTTTCAGGAGCAAAGGAGGTCCGTATCTGGATGTCCTGGACTGGGAAACTGAAGATATGGGACATGACACAACTCTGGTGGATGGAAAATTTCAATTCTGCATCTTTAATGGCAAACTGCGGCAAACACCCCATTCCCAGAGTTTTGTGTGCCAATGCTGCGAACACACGATTACGTACTTGGAAGTGATAATGAAAAGCTGAGGCAAGGCTATATATGATGCTTTTAATAGGAATGTTTTTTTTTGTTTTTTTTTGTTTTTGGGGTGAGAGCTGAGAAACACGATTTGCACACATTGGCATGTGTGGGAAACACATTCCTTTTTGCATGCTGAAAATGTTTCGGTTCCAAGTATTGCAAATTCTGACAATCCTGGCTCTTTCCATCATTTTTCTGTGCTTTTTTTGCTTCTATTCCCGAAGGGATGGGAGAGGTTATTACAATTGGTCAGTGTGTCTGAGATTCCACGTGCAGATCAACTTTAATATAATGCCCTCAGGACAGCCTACTTTAAATCAATGGTGTGTGTGTGTGTGTGTGTGTGTGTGTGTGTGTGTGTGTGTGTGTGTGTGTGTGTGTGTGTGTGTGTGTGTGTGTGTGTGTGTGTGTGTGTGTGTGTGTGTGTGTGTGTGTGTGTGTGTGTGTGTGTGTGTGTGTGTGTGTGTGTGTGTGTGAGAGAAAGGGGTGGCCGAGAAGAGGATTTGCATTGTTAGTCTTCCTTGTTATGCCAAGGGCAAAACCTTGCATGCTGAACAACATGCCCACACAGATGTCCTTGTTATGTGCCCTTGCATGTCACAGGGCCATGGACAAAATTTTTCAAACTGCCTCCCCATGCTGAAGCACATGAAGATTGACCATTTATTATGTTGTGCATTTTTTGACAATTTTAGACCCCCACCCTCCCTCCTTCCCGCAATGCTCCATCACACTGGACCCCAAATAATTACGTAAAGATTTTTGGAACACCCTCCCCCTCCCCCTTCAAGTCAATTAGGGCATGGGAAAATCCAAGTCAATGAATATTATGTGTTTCTGGTTTTGTTGAGTTTTCTACATCATCCTATATGGCTGGACAAACTGACATGAGCTCTGTCGTGGCAACCACATATAGGACACTGCAGGAAAACATCATCAATGGGGGTTGAGTGATAGAACACGGATCTCTTGACCTCTCTTGGGTTATCTCTCTCTCTATCTCTATCTCTATCTCTATATCTCTATATCTCTCTATCTCTCTATCTCTCTATCTCTCTATCTCTCTATCTCTCTATCTCTCTATCTCTCTATCTCTCTATCTCTCTATCTCTCTATATCTCTATATCTCTATATCTCTATATCTCTATATCTCTATCTCTCTATCTCTCTATCTCTCTTTGGCAGACTAAACACCTGCACTCAATGTTTTTCTCCAGACAGCGCGTTTTGACACAGTTTTCTCCCAGCTCGTGGATATTCCAAAATACTGCAGGTTGTCTTTCCCAGAGAGCTATGAACTGCAACTGTGGTCTTCCAACTGGCCGAGGAACATCTACCAGCTAAGGATTGTGAACAATGGCTCATCTTGGTCCATTCCAGCACTTCAGGATTGGTGATCTGAAGCACATTGATTTCCAAAA
>NC_140964.1:1901232-1912232 GCF_056783735.1 Eptatretus burgeri | reverse complement strand
TATCAGGTGAAATGACATTTCGTTCAATAGTAGTTAACGATAATTTTAAAATTACCTTTAATATAAAAAATGTTGTCGTTGAATCTGATAATGAAAAAGTATATCGATATCGATGGTAATATACAACTGAAAGTATAGATGAATTTCAGTTTAAGTAAAGTTTTACTTTATAAATATGCTAGACTTTCCTGATTCTCCATATGACAAATTTGAGAATTGTCCTGCGTGTGAAAGACAGGGATTAAACACAGAGTCAAAAGCCTATAAACAATGTATATTCTGTGATTATCTTCTAATTAATGATAATAAAAAATATAAAAAGGAAAATAATTCTTTTAGATTTACACCAAAAATGAATTACTTTACAAGATTGATTAGAGAAATGAATGTAAAGTATGAGGATGATAACACACCTTTCCTTACAAGGGAAGAAACTGAACGTATAAGAGAAATGTTCAAAGGATTGTTGTTGTATATTATTCATAGATGTAATTTTCAGGGAAATATCAACACAAGATATTGTATAAATAAAATAATGGATTATCTTGAAATTAAACCTGAACTTAGGATAAAATATAGAGTTTCTAAAAAAGCCAATAATAAATTAAATAACCTGTTTTTCAAATATATAAATGAATGATTTTTTACCTATTTGGGAAAATAAGATAAAATTTAACAACCATAAAAATCTCCCAAATTCATTAAGATGTCTCATAGTTGGTTCAAGTGGATGTGGAAAAACCTGCTTACTTTTAAAAATGCTCCTCACTCCCAACTTTTTAGATTATGATAATTTAATAATTTTCACAAAGTCGAGTTTTCAACCAGAGTATCAACTACTCTCACAAGGTTTTAATGCTGGTCTTCAAAAAGAAGATATAATAGGTTTATTTAAACGTCAAAAAACCTAAATGATTATAACATTGAAGATATAATTCAACTATTTTGTGATACACAGAGATGTAAAAAGAAATCAAATCTTATAACTTGTATTCTTAGTGATAATACGGATGATATACCGTCTCCCCAAGATTTGGATAAATCAAAAAGAACCTCGTTATCTTTGATGATTGTGTTAATGAGAGAAACCAAACGGTAATGGACAGCTACTACACAAGAGGGAGACATTCTTCTTGTAATTGTATTTATCTTAGTCAATCGTACTTTCAACTTCCTCGTCGTTCCATCAGAAACAATGCTAATACTTTTATTTTATTCAAGTTAAATTCAATAGATATCAATAATTTTTGGAGAGATAATTGTTCTACATTATGTAGTAAAAAGAAATTTGAGGATTATATGAAGCACACGACTGAAAAATATAAATATATTGTTGTGAAACAAGATGAGATATTAAGGGATATATTTTTTGTTTTATAAACAACTACATATATAAATGACAACTATTATTATAAATCTTGTGGGTAAATCTGCTTCTGGAAAAACTTTCATAAATCAAGGTTCTTATGTAGTACAAATGAGAATATTGTAAATTTACTTAAAAAACACCCCGTGATACGCATTGTATCAACAACAACTAGAGCAATAAGACCTGGAGAAGTAAAAGGTGAAGATTATCACTATATTTCAGTGGAGGAACATATGCGATTAAGGAATGAAGGACAAATATTTGAGGAGGTTTCTCTTGGTACAACAAAATATTCACATTGTAAGAGTGAGTTAAAGAAACTAAAATCTGGTGGTGTTGGGATATTAGAAACTAATCCAGAAGGAACGAGACAAATTATTAAATATCTGAGCGGAGTGAAGATTTTATCATTCGGTTTTGATGTTGATGAAGAAACTCAACACAAACGTATGAAAAGCAGAGATGCAAGGATTAGTGAAGAAGAAATTACAACTCGCATTAATGTTAATAAAGAATTTGATGAAATATTTAAAGAAAAGGATTTATTTGAACACATCTACTTGAATGATGAAGAAAAGGAAAATTTCCCTGTTGATCTTTACAATTCATTAAATGATATTTTACAATAAATAAATGGATACAAAAGAAAGAGCAAGAAGATTTAAGGAACATCAAGAGTTGGTTTCAAAAGTTGTAAAACAACAGGAAGACATAAAGAAGAAACGCAGACAGAAACTAACGGGCGAAGAAGCATTTGAAAAAAACAAGAGAAATTTTTTAAACCACTTTTAAAAACTTCCCAAGAAAAATGAAAGATGTTTCCACAGTTCCCACAGTAGAATATACTCCTAGAAAGCTTCAAATGTTAAAAGATTTCAGTCAAATGACGGAGGAAGAATTAGAGCATTTAGGAGAATTAGAATATGATGATGAAGGTTTATTTCAACAACTGGAAGAGATTAATCAACCCCTGATTATATTGTGAATGCTGTTCAAAACAATGAATATTCAGCGGATTCAAAAACCAAAGCAGGACTCATTCCAACAGAACAACCAGCAATATTTCTTCTTGTTCAAGAAAAGGTATTGATATTTAATGATGAATTAAGGTTCTTAAGTTCTGCTCAACCCCCTGTTAAACTAACTCCGAGATTAATGTTTCTTCTCACAAAAGATGGAAGGCAAGGTTCAACTGTGAGGGATGAATCAAAGTATATTGATAAACCATTGGATATGGAAAATAATGATGATAGAGTATATATTGATTTGCTGAACACTCTAAATTATAAGGTTATTCTTTCTGGTAAAAGTAGGAAGAATGAGAAGGAGAAACACATTATTCAGGCTTTAAGTATCCTTGGTTCAGGTATTAGTTTTCTTCCAAATGACCCATCGCAATTAGTTAATAGACTGTTATTGTTGTTTGGCAGTAAGAAGGCTGGAAATAACAATTGTTTTAATGAAGCATCAGCCATTTTAGACCAGTTGATGAACATGAAAATAATTAAGAAATATCAATATAAAGACATTTTATCTCATATTAAATAAGATGAGAAGCACAATCCTGAGTTTTAATTTCACAACAAGCGACCACACATCTTCATTCCCATACCCACTACAACTTGACACAACAAAAGAATATGAGGCATCTTTATTGTCCATGGAGACTTATAATACCTTATTTAATATAACCGAGAAAAATGACAAGTTTAGTTATAATCCGGGAAGTGGATACAAAACGATAACAGTCTCACCCGGAGCATACGAGATTTCTCAAATATCTTCCGAAATTGCTCGTCTTATGAAAGAACAGGGTGATGAACCAAAAAATATTATTATAAACATTCAAAAACATACTTCAAAATCAACGATTAAAGTTAAAAATAACTACAAGGTTGATTTCACAATTGATAATTCATTTAGAGAGTTATTAGGTTTCTCCTCAAAAAAGATTGAAACTAATGGGACGTTTTACAGTGATAATGTCATTCAAATATCCTCAGGAATAAATTCGGTGTTAATTCACTGTGATTTGATTGATGGTGCTTATAATGATGGATTAAAAACAAATACAATATTTTCATTCAGCGCATACTCAACCCCAATTGGTTATAAATTCAATATGGAGCCTAAAAATTTGGTTTATCTACCTGTGTCAGGAAAAACCATACACAGAGTAAATTTTAGGATAACCGACCAAGATAATCGTGTGATCTCTTTTAATGGAGAAGTTATATCCATCAGAATTCACCTACGTGAAGTTTTTCAATAAATAAATACGATGGTTATTGTGAGGAAGCACGAGTTGGGAAAATATAAAATAATTACAGGGGATGGGATGTTCCTTTCCCCGTACTACAAGGGTGAAGGTATGTATCTTGGTAGAGGATACTATAAACCTAAGAGACAAAGGGGTGTTGGACATCAATTTAGAGGAGATGGGATAATTGATACTCTCATGGGTATTGGTTCAACTATTCTTAAACATAAAGACCTAATTGGTTCAACTGCTTCTGCTGTGGGAAATGTAGCAGGTGCTGTAAAGAGTATAAAAGATGCTCAGAAAGAATCTCATAAATTACAAGCAATAAAAGAAATTAAGAAAGGTAAAACTCAGTTGTCCCCCAAGAACGACAGAAAATAATTCAAATACTTGGATCAGGGTTTCAAAAGTTTTAACATCTTTTTTCCTAAATAAATACAAGTATGGAAGCAATTGATAGTATCTATGATTTGGATGATACTATTATTATCTCAAACTCCACTAAAAAAGAAGATTACTTCAAGGTAAATGCAATAACTGGAACAGACTGGAATACAAATGGTACAAAAAGTTTTGAAATAAATAATCAACAAACCTATTTGAATCTCTCCGAAAGTTTCTTGTTGTGTAAATTTAAATTCACTAAGGCTGGGAATAACACAAACGCTACACTTGTAAATGATTTCTTCTGGAAAATGTTTGATAGTGTGCGATTGTATATTGGAACACAAGAAGTTGAAGCGGTTGATTATGTCTCTGCTGTATCTGAAATGATGAAATTTACACTCTATACATTCAGTGATAGAATGGGAAAGGGGTCTGTCGAAGGTTTTATTCCTGATATGTCAACGGGAACAAACACAGACCCTGGATATATTCAAAGGAAAGGAATGTATAATGATGATACAAAAGCAGAAAATAGTTTTACTGTGGCAGTTCCTCTTAAAGGTATATTTGGATTTTGTGATTATGATAAAGTTCTGTATGGTCTTAAAATTAGATTTCAACTACAAAGGAATGATAATGAAAATAGATTGCTTTTTGGTGTTGGTAATGCTTTTGGTGATCAGAATAAATTTGTAATTGAGGAGATGAGTTGGTATATCAGTGAATATACTCCTAATCTTAAAACAGAAGAGATGTTGAATCGAAGACTTAACTCAAAGAGACCACTCAGTGTATCATACCTCAAAAGAAGATGTCAACACGTTAAACTCAATCAAACTACTTACACGTGGAATTTGGGTGTTCTGGAAGGAAAGCCACGATATCTGTGGATGATTTTTAAAAAGCCAGATGGTGATACTGCGACTGATAAGAATAATGCATTGAGTGATAATGCTAAGGTGAAACAACTTCGCGTTTCTCTAGATGGAACATTTTATCCACGAGATAGATTGGAAATTAATTGGGAAAAAATGATTTTGCTGAAGCATACAAGTCTTACCAAAAGGTGTGTGAAAGTAATGGAAATAAAGAACCTATTTTGGATATGACAGCATTTAAAAGTTTGTATACAATCTATACGTTTGACCTGAGCGCTCAAAAAGAAACTATAAAGTCTAATCGAGTGGATACTTCCCTATACATTGAAAGAGGAGAGAGTGAAGAAGTTGATACATATTGTTTGCTTTTGGAAGAAACAGAATTGCAGATTAATACAGATAATGGTGTGATGATTAGTCTCACATAATTTTTTGTTAAATAAATGAGTGGCAAAGTACCAACTGGGGTATATGTTAATCAAATCAATCTTCATAAACTATCATCTTGTGTTCAAAATCAAAAGCCTTGTACGATTAACGTTAATACAATTCAGAGAAAAGGAGCAGTAAGAATTGATGTTTTGCTCACAAGAGAACAGGTTAAAATCTTGAATGACACTGGCTCACTTAAAATTAAAATGACAAAACCAATGTTGAAAAAATATTCAATAAGAGAGACGAGTGGAGGATTTCTCCCATTTCTAATTCCTTTATTTGCTGGTTTAAGTGCGGTTGGAGCATTGACGGGTGGTATTTCAACAGCGGTCAAAACTGCCAACGAAAGGAAGGCTCAACTCCAGGCTCAAAAAGAATTGGAAAGACATAACAAAGAGTTGGAGAAACAAATTAGTGGAAGTGGTGTAATTGTAGATTTTGCTGAAAAACTTGAAGGTCTGCCTGATAAAGCGAGATTGTTAGTTGGAGATATGCTTTCTTCTATAGCACAAGCAGGTGTAAAATTAACGAAAAGAGGTAATGGATTATATCTTTCTAATAAATAAATGAGCATTGATGAGTGGTTGAAAGAATTTGGAAAGAATACAACATCAAATTTACAACTTGCCAAATATTGTAAGAAATTAAAAATTCATAATGTGGTTATTTGTATGAGAGATGAATTAACAAATGTGTCGAAACATACAAAGAATATTATTATGAACTTAGAAGATAATGATGGGAACGGTTCTCATTGGGTTTGTATTTTTAATAGTCAAGACAAATATTATTTTGATAGTTTTGGTCTTCCACCACCTGTTGAAGTCATAAAATTCTTACAGAATGGTGTTTATCAAACATTTCAAGTCCAAGAATTAAATTCCAAGTGTTGTGGTCAATTATGTCTATATGTGTTATTTCAACTCAACAAAAATAAAAAATTTTATGATATTATTTTTAATCTAATATAAATGACTTATGTTGGTAAAGATGGTTCTATCTTTGGTGTATCTCAAGAACTGGATATTGATTTATCAAATTATTACACAAAGGCACAGGCTGAACGACATAAATATAATATAAACAAAAATATTAACATGAAAAATGCTTATAAATTAAAAAATTATCCAAGCCCGACTGACGCGAATGACTTGGTGAGATTAAGCGATTTATCACAATATATATACTTAAATAAAACGGCTGTGTATTCTAAAGATACAGAAGTGTTGATATTATCTCCAGGTCATACAGAATTCACAGTTCGAATTAAAATAAATTTTTATAAAGAAGGGCGTATCGTTTGTATGAGAATAGAACAATGGGGGTATGATATGAATGATTTAGGGTATAATTGGTCATTTAAAATTAACCTCGAAGACCTGGAACAATTAAATCAGTCTCGTAAGGAAGAATATTATCCACTTGGTATCGAGAATGAGTTTTGTGGAGCCACGATTAGTAAACAACAAATAAAAGAATTTAATAAGGGTAAATATAATAATGGTTTTGCCCTTGTTTATCTCATGAAAACAGAAAAAACAGGATTATATATAATAAGTAAGGAAATACAAAATGATTTAACTATGGGAAGATGGGGAGGTGTTTCGTGCCATAATATTATTCTAACATATATTTCTAATACATAAATGACAGCAAGAAGGCTTCAAGAAAATTATCATTTCTGTGTTCAAGCATACCTTCAAGAAAAGGGTATTCGGTATTTTAATAAATATGTTCTACAACATAAGAATGAGGTATTTTCAATAAAAGATTGGCATTATGCTGATGTTGATAAACCAACAACTTTAGATTTAATTAGAATGTTAAATAATGAAAAAATTATAAGGTTAAGAAAAGGTAAGGCTCTTTTAGAAATTCAAAAGAAATTTTATTGGTATCCTGTTGTAAAAAATTATTTTGGATACAGGAATAACAAGAAATCCTGATGAATATATGTATAATATTCTATGGGGTGTAAACGATTCAAGTATAGTAAGGGATGAGGAAGGAGTTGAAGAAGAGAGGGAAGAGGAGGAAAAGGAGAAGGAGGAGAGAGAGAAGGAGGAAAGAGAGAATAGAGAGAGGGAGGAAAGAGAGAAGAGAGAGAGGGAGAAGAAAGAGAAGGAGGAAAAGGAGAAGGAGGAGAGAGAGAAGGAGGAAAGAGAGAATAGAGAGAGGGAGGAAAGAGAGAAGAGAGAGAGGGAGAAGAAAGAGAAGGAGGAAAAGGAGAAGAGAGAGAAGGAGGAAAAGGAGGAAAGAGAGAGAATGAATAAATATCAAAATATGGAAACCAGTGAGATTCAAAAAAGAATAGAGGTATTACAGAAAATAACTCAACCCACCGAGGAGGAAAACAAAGAATTGACAAGTCTATTTGCAATACTTTCGACAAGACTATTAGCATCGACAAGATATAGATTTTAATTCAAGTTTTTTCTTAAATAAATGGAGGAGAGAGTGAAGGCATTTCTAAGGATTCTTTATGTTTTAAAAATTAAGATTCAAATGTGCATGTTGGAAACTAAAAAGGTTTTTGCACTCTGCAGAAATTTTTCTCATAAATAAATGAGTTATTGTCTCAAATGTAAAAAGAAAACTAATACTAAAAATATTTCATATATTAAAAGTAAAAATAACAGGGTTATACAAAAAGGTATATGTTCGGTGTGTGGTTCAAAAAAAAATCAATTTATCTCCAAACACAAACTCGGAGGAGATATACAAAAGTTTTTATCAGGAAGTAAATTTACAACTACTGGAATACCAGGGAATTACATCTTCCAGGTTATTCTTTCTGTGGTCCAGGCACAAACTTAGATAAAAGATTAGATGAGGCAGACAATCCTAAATCCTGGAGTAAACCAATCAATAGAGTTGATGAAGTGTGCATGAGACACGATATTGATTATGGGAATACCACAACGTTGGAAGAAAAGCATGAAGCCGATAGAGAAATGTTATATAATTTGTCTCTGATACAAAATCCAACCTTGAGAGAAAAAGTTGATAGGTTCATCGTGAAGAAGATGATTAGTGCTAAATTGAAACTTGGACTTGGAAATTCAAAAAACTTATAGGCTCTAATGATGCCATTAAGACTGAAGAGCAATTAGCTGATGAATTACATAAACCAATATTCACAAAGTTTCAGAGAAGGAAAGTTTATTCCAAGGAAGTTGATTATATCTGGTCTGCTGATTTGATTGAACTCAATAATGATAAGGGGTACAAGTATGCTTTAACCGTTATTGATTTGAGGAGTAGATATGCGTGGGTTGTCCCTTTAAAAAACAAAACAGGTAATACTCTTATGTTAGCTTTTCAACAGATATTTAATAAAAGTAAGAGAAAACCTAAGAAATTGTGGACTGATGAGGGTAGAGAGTTTTATAACAAGACATTTATGAATTTTCTAAAAAATAACAGTATTACATTATACAGTACCTTTAATGAAGGGAAGGCAGTTGTTGTTGAACGTTTTAATCGTACCTTAAAAGAGAGACTATATAAAAAATTCACACAACTCGGTTCACAACAATGGTTATCTTTTATTCAGGATATTGTGGATAAGTATAATGACACGATTCACACGTCAACGAATATGAAGCCATCAGAAACATTTACAAAATTAAAATATGAAAAAGAGATTAATGTCAGAAAACCTAAGTTCAAAGTTGGTGATATCGTAAGAATATATAGGTGGAAATCTCATTTTGAAAAGGGTTTTACTGAACGATGGACGAAAGAACTTTTTAAAATTGTTGATGTAATAGATACAGTTCCTTGGACTTATAAAATATATGATTTGGAAGGGGAAGAGATTTTAGGTTCATTTTATTCACAGGAATTACAAAAGACAAAACTAAGCAGATAATACACCGTTGTGGACACTAGAGGGACAAGTATATAATGTGTGTCAAGGGGGACGTTCTTAGATCTGTGAACCCTAAACACAGAATCCTCAACTGAATAGTCAAGGCTTAACTTTTGTTTGTGTGTGTGTGTGTAATGGGAGCAATAGGTTGGCGCTTCACTCCCTCCTACTATACACCGTTGTGGACACTCGAGGGCCAAGTCCGAGGTGTATAACAGTATATAATGTGTGTCAAGGGGGACGTTCTTAGATCTGTGAACCCCAAACACAGAATCCTCAACTGAATAGTCAAGGCTTAACTTTTGTTTGTTGATGTGTATGTGTGTGTGTCCCAACCCTCACATTCAAAATCTCAACACCAACCCTCACATTCAAAATCTCAACCCCAACTCAATCCTCGCCCAACACAATGTCTTTTTCAAAATGAGATTTCCACCTATATATATATTTTTACGTTTTTTTTTTTCTTCTTCCAATTCTGTCTTTTAAGACTTTCAGGTTTGATGACGTAGAAAGGGGGAGTAAGCCTGCACTTTCTTCCCAGAACTTTCTTGATCTTGCTCCCATCAAGCACCATCCGACAAAGAACTACATCGATAGGTTTAGATCCCAAAGAGTGATAGCAACTCCAAAAGTCTCCAAAATATAAATAAATAAAATAATAATAATAATAAATAAATAAATAAATAAATAAAAGCCCCCAAAAAAGTTTCAAGTGTCCAACATAAACCCAACTTTCCAAGTCTTCAAGGTATAACCACATTCCCGTTGAGTTTCCAAGATATGTATCACATTGTGAGTTATCAATCCAGAACCCACATTTCAAGTATTCAAAGTAAAACCAACTTACAAAGTCTCTTAAGGATAACTCATTTACTGATTTTTTCAAAATTTGTGAGTCTCCAAGGTAGGCCCCATATTTAGAACCATCTTGGCAGAACCCTTTTCCTGAGTCTCCAAGGTAGTTATTTAAACCATCAAGGCAGAACTCATTTACTGATTTTTTTAAAATTTGTGAGTCTCCAAGGTAGGCCCCATATTTAGAACCATCTTGGCAGAACCCTTTTCCTGAGTCTCCAAGGTAGTTATTTAAACCATCAAGGCAGAACTCATTTACTGATTTTTTCAAAATTTGTGAGTCTCCAAGGTAAAACTTGTATTCTGGCTCATCAAGGTATAACTTGTTCAGTGGGTATTGTCTTGATAACTCACAATGAGTACTATTGCTGTAAAACTCTTTTTCAGGATTTTGCTGGTCTCCAAGGTATAACTCTTTGGTTGGGTCATCAAGGACGAACTCGTTCTGTGGGTCTTGGTCGCTCATAAGGTCTTCAACCAAGCCAACAATTTCGCCCCAAGTTGTAGCAAAAGCAGTATTTTCATTTCGTATTTCAGACACAATTTCCTGTGAGAGAAAATAATAATGTATTAATTAAGTTATTTAATTATTAAATGAGTATGCTTCAATCAAAGTTTGAAAATAGGAAAATAAAAAATCTTACCTCAATAGATAAGAGGTTTGAATCCAGTTCATCAACTTGAAGGTTTAGTTCCATAGAAGACAGAGAGTTCCAAGGAACACTAAAGTCATCCCACTCAAGGTCTTCAACCAAGCCAACAATTTCCCCCCAAGTTGTAGCAAAAGCAGTATTTTCAGATACAATTTCCTGTGAGAGAAAATAATAATGTATTAATTAAGTTATTTAATTATTAAATGAGTATGCTTCAATCAAAGTTTGAAAATAGGAAAATAAAAAATCTTACCTCAATAGATAAGAGGTTTGAATCCAGTTC
>NC_140964.1:1881232-1896232 GCF_056783735.1 Eptatretus burgeri | reverse complement strand
ATTCGCGCCTGCCGGCGTGTGATCGGCCACGTGACTCGAATCGCGGCACGTCGCCCACCGGACGGACAATTCTGTCGTGACCCTCTCGGACTAACGCCGGGAGCAAGTCACGGGTGGGCCTTTCAGCCTCACCACGATCGTGCCAATCGGCCACCCGCGTGGGGATAGGGTTGTTCGCCAAACTCGACCTACCTAAGTACCCACGCGGATGGTAGACCGGGCGATCGCACTCCGGACACGGGCCGCTTAAGCGATCCGTTCCGTGCTATCGGGATAACCGAGCGGTGTTATCGTCGGCCTCGACGGTTGCGATTAATTATCGGGCATATTAAGCCCACAACGAACCCGTTACGTGAAGCAAGATGGAGATTCAATTAAAGAAAAGACGAAGCGAAACGGGAAAACAGTTCAACATAATGCACATTTATTCCGCGACATACGGAGAGCACACATATACAGCCAAACAGAATGCACATATATCAAATGCAACAAAAGAAACAATGACGCAGAGATACTACCGACTAAGACCGACACACGGCAACACTTAAACAGTTTTACTTCACCAGATGGCGCCGACACACATTTACTCAAAAGCAAAGGAAAAGAAAGCCACCCTCATAGGCAAGGGGCAGACGGGCCCGTAGGCCAATGTGTGCGCGGGACCTGGAGGAGCGGCCAGGCCCGCGAGACCGGGGGGGCGGGGGGGGGGGGTCCTACCCGCGTCTTCGTGATGAGCCGCAAATGTGGCAGCGCGGCAGTGCCCCGACTTCGTGCTCCTTCATGGGTTTCGTTGGCACCGCTTGGAGTGGGGTGGGAACGGGGCCCCCTTTTCGCACTATCTCAGCGCGGGGGAAAGGGGAAATTGTTGATGCTCTGGGGAAGGAGTATAGCTGGCTTGCTTGGGTCCCGTGACGAGCGATTCCACTGCGACCTCGTCGCCTACCGCCGTCTTCCTTACCTCGGACCCGAGCTCCTCGGACTCTTCCCCCAATTCTCCTAAGCCGACTGCAGAAAACCACCTGGACGCCCTCGCCTCCTGACTCCACTCCGCGCTCCAACCCGACTTGACTGCCTCGCAACAACAACTCTTGCGCAACAACTCTTCTTTCTCTCTGCCCCAAAACTCTCTTCGCTTTTCTGCCACTCAACTCTGCTTTTCTGCTCGGCGTTTTATAGGCCGGCAGGAGAACCCATATGCAAATTTCCGGATCAGGATGAGCTCGGGGGTGGAGCCACGCTCGCCCATTGGACGGAGGAAAAGGGGCGTGAATCTCCCCTGATCCTAGAATTTGCATATCTCGATTCCACACAGACGCGCCTGGAGGCGGGGCCAAGCCACCCCGCGCTTGCTGATTGGACGGATCAGAAGTGGGCGTGTCGCATTCCTGATCCGAATTCTCCTTGGAAAGGCTGCATTTTGCACTCGCGGATCGGCGCGTATTTTGTACGAGCCCAGGACAGCCCGGCGCTCGGTGCTCACAGGTGGTGCGGGAATGGCGGTAGAAGGAGGGAGGTGAGGGTGGTGGAGGGTTTATGGTGGTGGTTTGATGGTCATGGTGTGTTTGGGAATGGCATGATGCGATGATGTGGGAGCGAGTTGTGAAGGTAAAGGTCGTGGCTGTTGGCGTTGTTGTTGTGAAGCAGCGTTGTGGTTGGTGGTTGTTGTGTGATGGCGGTTGGTTCAAAATAAAGATAGAACAGAAAAACAGCTATCTCAAAGCATTGCAGCCCGAATGAATCACATTTATTCCCTCTAAACAACGGGTTTGGGGTTAACTACACATGTACTTACAGAGATATCTCACCGATGGGACCTGAATGGTGCTTTGCGAATTTCCACAACCGTAACTATATGTGTGTGTGTGTGTGTGTGTGTGTGTGTGTGTGTGTGTGTGTGTGTGTGTGTGTGTGTGTGTGTGTGTGTGTGTGTGTGTGTGTGTGTGTGTGTGTGTGTATGTATACTGAAACGCAAAAGAAACTTACCACCTTTTAAACCTTCAAATATCAACAATAACACTGCGTGTAGTAAATGTGTGAACTTATTTGTGGACAATAGCGTCCTCACTGTCAGACAAAACAGTCACGGATGGTCACTTGAACCTTCAATGGTCACTTCATAGCACTGCTGTTGAACAGCCCTTTTGACTGTCAGTGATTAGCCAAGTGGTACGGGATGATTTTAATGAGCTGCACGTGATGTCTTGATATTGGCTTTAAAAAGGCCAGTGCAAAATGGGAATATCAATCAACATGCCACGATTGTCAAGGGATCAACGGCAGTGTGCCTTGGGCATACTGCAAGGCGGATTGAGCTTCCGTGAGGTGGCAGGTCGCCTTGGCTGTTCACACCAGACTATATCGGCTCTGGTGGACACAGACACCCTCCACAACTCTGCAGATGACAGACCTCAATCAGTGAGGCGAAGGGTCACCACTGCAAGGCAGGACAGGTAGATGGTCCTAAGTCAGATGGCTTCAGACATTGAGGACTGAGTGGGACAGAATCCAGTCGCAATCCATTCAAAGACTGGTAGGCAGTATGCGCTGACGATGCACTGCCTGTATCCAAAACAATGGTGGCCACACATGCTATTGAAAGGGGACTGACATTGCACCCTGTGCTGTTCTGTACTGTAGAACAAACTTATGAGATGGTGTATCTTTGTCAAAAACTTGACATGTCATCAATAAAATGCCAATGTTTCAATTAGCAATTGTTGGTTTGTTTTATTTTGAACTGTTACAATTTTATTACATTTCAAACAAGTGGTAAGTTTCTTTTGCGTTTCAGTGTATATATATATATATATATATATATATATATATATATATATATATATATATATATATATATATATATATATATATATATATATATATATAGATATATATATATATATATATATATATATATATATATATATATATATATATATATATATACACAAGCATATACCTGTGCTCCGCACTGAGTTGAATGGGTGGTAAAAGGTGGATGAGGCATAATAGTTGATGTTATGGGAAGGTGGGGAGGGTGTCATGAGGGATGTGATGCACTATGGTTCCCTGTCCTTAGTTTTCTAAAGCACCTCCCTGAAGATGACATTTTGGGTGAGTGTCTTGTTGCTGAATCGTCCTTGTGAGGAATTATTGTCCACTTTTATAGATATATAGGAGTAACCTCTTGCATGTGAAAATGCAACATATAGTTGGCCATGGGAGAACACAGGGGCTGGGAGGTATATTCAGAGTTTTTCAAATGTTTGGCCCTAGGATTTGTTTATGGTCATCGAGTATGCGAGTCTGACTGGAAATTGCATCCTCTGCAGTGTGACTGGAAGGTTGCGGTCTGATGGGGAAAGTTTAACATGATATAGGCCGAGCCCTTGACTGAACAGGAGCAGTGGAGGGTGACCGAGAATCAGAATGCAAATTTCAATGAATGGCACTTTTTGGCACACATCCGACGATCGAACACCGCTTGGACGCTTTAATTTGAAGACCACACAAGCAAGACAACACAGGTAATGGTGGTGGTTGATATTGACAATTGATGTAATGAACGGCAGTTGTTTGGGTGCATCCGACAATCGAACACCTCTTTAATTTGAACAGTTAACACGCATGCATTCAGGGCACAGAATCTATTGTTGGACACTGCACTTTCAAAGAACAAAAAAGAAGAGAATCTGGGCAATGAAGGGATGACCTCATACCTGTTCCCTGGTTACCCCGACCTTCAGAGTATAGCCTTTGATATTATCTGGACGTAGGCCTATTGCAACTTATTTTCGGGTATTTTTAATATGTACGTTGGAGTTGAGACACAAATTGTCAGTCTAAGAGGGCGTGTTCAGTCCGGGAAAGAGCCAATTCGGGGTACATCATGTTGGCAGAGCTCTGGCGCTCATTGTTCCCCTCCTTCCACGCTGATTTTTAAAACATGACAACCATTGCTGATGTTCTGAGCTATACTATTTATTATCAGTTGTGTTTATGTTCAGTGTTTGATGCAATGAGTACTCCCTTACTCAAGTTCATATTTTTTGGATAGACGGCAGGACTTACCGGACAGCAGTTCAGTGATGGCGACCGAACTGGAATAAATGTGGCCGTCGATGGGTTGAAAATCTTGTTGAAGCCACGTTGTCATCCAATTCCAGCTTAGAAATTTAGTGCATCATCTTCGTCACATGAAGAAACCCCAGTATATGGGAAATGAGCACATTACTGCCAGCGGTTTCGGAGGAGAAACGTCAAAATACGCGCAGACGTTAACAGAAATATATATATATATTTTTTTTTTTTTTAATAAATCTTTACTTTAAATATAACTAGCATAACCCGCGCTCTGCGGGACATGTTGGGGTGGGTGTGTTTGAGAAAGGAACTGATGCTGAGTATCAGGAGTAATTTTACTTTAATGCAGTAAGTGGAATACGATTTCACCGTTTCAGAACCATTTTATTTACTTTTTTTTGAACCATGCACCTCTTATGGTCTTTGAGATAATGTAAGCCGAATATCACGTTACTCGAGCGCAGAACAAAGTCGAAGATAGCGCGACACGAAACCACAAACTCGGAAATAATATGAGATGTTTCTTGTTACATTTTTTTGTGTCAAAATCACCTTCTGAGGTTGTCAGCATGTGCAGAAGAGGGTTTTACATTGCAGACGCTGTTTTCGAGGAGTGGCATTACGCCTCTCTGTGGTGACGGTCTGTTGACGACAGACGTAATGATGTCAGCGAATGACCGAATTACGCCTCTCAGCGGTTACGTCACACGTCGCCATGCAAACTAATGTAAAAAGTAGAAAATCGCCCAAAATTCCCAAACCTGTCCATCTGACGTGATCTCACATAGTCCATGCTGTTCATTAGACCACAGAGCACCCGCATGTCAAAGGTGGCGATAATCCGTCCGGCAGTTTTGGAGATACGTCAAATTACACGGATGTTAACAGAAACAATATATCGATATATATATATATATATATATATATATATATATATATATATATATATATATATATATATATATATGCACATATATATATATATATATATATATATATATATATATATATATGTATATGCACGTATGTATATGCACATATATATATATATATATATATATATATATATATATATATATATATATGTATATGCACATATATATATATATATATATATATGCACATATATATATATATATATATATATATATATATATATATATATATATATATATATATATATATATATATATATATATATATATATATATATATATATATATATATATATATATATATATATATATATATATATATATATATATATATATATATATATATATATATATATATATATATATATATATATATATATATATATATATATATACATATATATATGCATATGCACATATATATATATATATATATATATATATATATATATATATATATATATATATATATATGTATATGCACATATATATATATATATATGTATATGCACATATATATATATATATATATATATATATATATATGTATATGCACATATATGTATATGCACATATATATATATATATATATATATATATATATATATATATGCACATATATGTATATGCACATATATATATATATATATATATATATATATATATATATATATATATATATATATATATATATATGTATGTGCACATATATATATATATATATATATATATATATATATATATATATATATGTATGTGCACATATATATATATATATATATATATATATATATATATATATATATATATATATATATATATATATATATATATATATATATATATATATATATATATATATATGTATATATATATATATATATATGTATATGCACATATAGATATATATTGTTGCGGATTCGCGCCCGCCGGCGTGCGGACGGCCGCGTAACTCGAATCGCGGCACGTCGCCCACCGGACGGACAATCCAGTCGTGACCCTCTCGGACTAACGCCGGGAACCAGTCACGGGTGGACCTTTCGGTCTCACCACGATCGTGCCAATCGGCCCCCGCGTGGGATAGGGTTGCTCGCCAAATTCGACCTCCCTAAGTACCCACACGGAGGGTAGACCGGGCGATCGCACCTCGCCGCAGGTCGACTTCGGACACGGGCCACTTAAGCGACCCGTTCCGTACTATCGGGATAACCGAGCGGTGTTATTCGTCGGCCTCGACGGTTCGATTAATTATCGGGCGTCTTAGCCCATGACCAACCCTTTACGTGAAGCAAGATGGGGATTCAATGAAAGAAAAGACGAAGCGAAGCGGGAAAACAGTTCAACAATAAGCACATTTATTTCGCGATGAACGGAAAGCGCACATACACAATTCCACCAAAAGCACATGTAAAAGAAGAAGACAATGCAATATTACACAAAAAGCAAATGCAACAATGCAGATCTAACCGACTACCGGGCACACGGCAACACTTATACAATTTTACTTCACAGACGGCGCCGACAACACATATTCCCAAAGCAAAAGAAAAGAGAACCACCCTCCAGGATGAGGGGGGTAGGCGGGCCTGGGGCCGAGACCGTGTCAGGCCTACCCGTCTGATGATGAGACGCGAAGCGGCGGTGGTGCCTCAACTCTGCGGGCCTCGCGGACAGTGTCTGGTAGGGGGTGGGAAGGGGGCCCCCTTTGTCGCACTATCTCAGCGCGGGGGGAAACAGGAGGGGGTTGCTGATGCTCGGGGGAAGGAGGATATTACCCTGTCTCGGGTCCCGCGGCGAGCGTCTCCTCCTCCACCTCGGTCGCGTTGCTGGCCTCTCTGGTGTGCAGCTCCCGGCACCGACGCGAGCACCCCCTCGTCCGCCTTCGCCGCCGTCACCTCTCCACAGCTCCGTCCTCTTCACTCTGACTAGTACCACTTCTTTTCAGCTCCACCGACGACTCTCTTGAACTCCGCACACTCTTTCTCTTCTTCCAACTGAACTAACTCGACTGACGAACGCAGCCGTCTTTATAAGCCCCATGGCTTCGCTCTTTCACCCTTGACCCTTTGCCTCCGACCCTTCACCTGGCTCCCCATTGGCCCGAGGAAAAGTGGGCGTGAATGCTTTTTGATCCATGAATTTGCATATAGCGACCGCCCTCCAACGCCCTGGAGGCGGGGCCAAATCGCCCCTCGCTCACCGATTGGACGGAACAAAAGTGGGCGTGAGTCGTTTTTGATCCGTTTTTCTGCGGAAAGTCCGTGATGTTTTTGAACACGCTGCTCGGTGCGTGCCCCGCACGAGTCCAGCATCGGTGCCCACGAGTGGCGCGAGATGACGGTGATGCGATGGTGGCGAGTTGTGACAGTAAAGGTCGTGGCGGTTGTGGTGAAGCGGCGTTGTGGTTGGTGGTTGTTGTTGTGAAGCGGCGTTGTGGTTGGTGGTTGTTGTTGTGATGGCTGTTGAGACGTGGTTGGTGGTGGTAATAATGGCGGCTGGTCCAAAATAAAGATAGTAAAAGAAAAACGGCTATCCTGAAGAGTCGCAGCCCGCATGAATGACATTTATTCCCTCTAGACAACGGGTTTGGGCCTAACTACACATGTACTTACAGAGATATCTCACCTAAGGGACCTGAATGGTGGTTTGGGAATTTGGTCAACCACAACACTACCCCCTCCCCTTTTTACAGACTCGTCCCGAGTCGTCAAATTTTCGTGTGCCATCATGTGTAGTTTTCCCCGAGTACATTTTACCTACGGATCCCTGAGTGCGACATTTATGGTATTCGTGTCCCCAAAATAAATAACCTGAGGGCTGCGTAACTACCTAAACAAACTCACTCACACGGACGACTTAAATAAAATTGCCGGCGCTAAGACAAACATGCCGGGGGCGCACTCATATTTACAGTACATCTTAACCTTAACTTACAAATTTTACACTAAACCATGGCCCAGGATCAATGAGCTCTGCAAAAAGAAAGCAGTTAGCAGGGAGCCAGGCTGCTCGCATGCAGTCTCTGACTCAAACAATGCAGGTGACAGGGAACGTGGCCGGCTGCTCACACGCAGTCCAAGGCCTTCCCTTTTGAACTGAACGCAGTGAACCACAACGGTGCATGGGCTGCACAAACGTAGTCTCCGTGCCAGCTCAAGTGGCACACGCAATGAACACAACGAATGGATGGATGAATGGATGCACGCAAACACGGTGCACGAGCCGCCACTGCTGGCCCGTGTTGTAGCTGCCAACTGGGCAGTTCTTGCTGCTTGCAAACTGTTGCCTTGATCCTGGCGCACATGGCAATGAACAGGGGGGTGGGGCAAAGCAAAATTGAACGGGGTTGGTGAACAGGGGCAGTGGGCATGGCATGGCAAAGGCAGCAGGCAAACACAGCCCGCAGAAGAAGGCCGCTGCAGGCAAACACAGCCGGCAGATGAACTGGCCGGCACAGGCCTTGAAGTACCACAGCTGCAGATGATCCAGCCGGCACAGGCCTCGCAGCAAAACAACAGCTGCCGATGAAGTTGGCCAGCCTTTGCCGTTCCGTTGAGGTTGGTGGAGGGAGTGCGGTGGTGCTGGCCACTTGGAAGGCGGGCTCGGACCTACCTACCTGTCTCCCTCCCAACCTATCGCCTTTGCCTGTCATTGTACATACCCACTCCCTTAATTTGTCAAACCCCAATTTAGCCCCAACTTATTTTTTTGTTGTTTTTATTTTTACTTCCCCACCATAAATCGTCCCCTAACCCCCTTTCCTGTCCTTGTTCGGCTAACCTATCCTGTCACCTAGCCTACTCCCAACCCCTACGTTCCCTTCCCGGAGGGGAACAGGGGAGAGCTAGCGTCCTGTGTCGAGGCCCAACTCAAGCCTCAGAATGGCCTCCCCAGAGTTCGGCGATCTATAACCAAAGTGGGTCCAGCGGCCCACAACGAGAGCGAGGGGATGGATGGTGCGGAGGGGTACACTTCCTATCTACCCTAACCATTTAACTGTTAAACTACCCCGGGGCTTTCAACAAGCGCCTCTCGCTTAAACTATTGGTTCTAACAACCCAGATTCCCGTCGCCTGTGTTGGTGTCCTCACAATTTCGGGCCTCGCCCCCCAATTTTCTCTCCGTGCCCTCACACGGTCTCATGGCTGGGACACGTGGCTCCCCTTGGCAGGCACGACCCTCTGCCGATTCTCCGCTATGGCACCCCCGGGCACTACACTGCCTCCGAGCCTACCAGCTCCCTAACACCGGGGAGTGCCCCCCATGGCACCTCCCCTGAAACGCACACGTGGCAGGCTGGCTTCCCAGGACCCTTTCCGAGGGTCACCCGTGCCCACAACACTGCCCACGCGGCTAATGGCACCCCGGGCCCCCGCACCAAGCAGGCGCACCCGTGCCCACTACGCTATCCCGGCCCCCCATGGGCCCTTGGCCTACCACGGCCGACTAGCCTGGTGCCCAGGGTACCCACTCAGCGATACTCACTTTTCGCAGCCACGCTCCCAGCCTGTCAACAGGGCTCCTGCACCCCTCCAAACGGGTTTCGAGCCTACATTCACACCAACAACAAAACGACCTCCATTTTTCAATTTGACTAACCCCCTAACTCAATCTACACTGACCCCGGGGTCCCTTGGGCGGGAGTCACTCCTCCCCCCAATCACTCATCGCACCATGCATTCCCCATTCGCTCCATACACACAGACCCGCTGGCCTCACTCACTCACCAAGTACTCACCTCACAACTCACCAACTCTTCAACACACACACACCACTGAACTCTGCCATCCTTCTAACTACATCCCCCAACTAACTCGTGCTCCCACGTCGTCCCTTATACTATAGCACGTTCCTTTTAACTCTACGTAGCTAAGCTGCGTCCCCACTACACATTCACTGTCTGTCACTGTCTTTTAAATCTATTCCCATTTTCCCATCCTAAATCTGGCTACAATCCCTCTAACTAATCCATTCCACGGACTCCATGAGGACTTACCCCTACCCCATGGAGCCGGTCTAGCTTAGCTAACCCTTCCCCCTAACTAGTTTCCATCCTGTGCCCAGGTCAAGGGGGTCTTCCACCCCTTGCCCAGGAATCCTGTGCACCCGAAAGTGAGGCTTGCTTTTTCTTTTTTTTTTTCATGCGCAGCACCAGCGCGGCAACTCGCGCACTTTGCACCTGCCCGTGACGTCATGCAGCTGCACGTGTTCCTCGTCCCTCCTTGGACGGTACCATCCGGCAGGGATACCCCTCCTGCCGGATTCCAACCCCACGTGCAGCCATGGCGTCACCGTGCGCATAAAAAAAAAAAACACAAGCCCCACGTCTCGAGGGGTTCCCCACGCGAACACATGTGCTTTGCCCGTTGGAGCTTAACACACACGATCGGGTGGAGAACCCGTCCGGTCCAAATCCGAAATCCTGCCTAACTTTGTCCGTCCGCGGGATCGGCAAATCCACCGCGTGCGTTTCCGGACCGGGACTTCACTCTCGCAAGCGAGCACGTGGTGGCCTCGTGCGTTGCACAGCACGGACCTCGTGCTCACTGCTGGGTGAACCCGGCACGGTCCCCGAAACAACTACAGCCGCTACTCGGCTTCCTTTCCTCACATGTCGCCGTCGTCGCCATTCCACACACGCACACCTGCGTGTTACGACGCTCACACACCTTTCCATTACATTCACACCGGGAGACGCGGCTGCGTGCTCCCGCATGCCAACCGACATCTCCCTCACATACCGCTCTCTCACACACACGGTCTCCCTTGCACTCGGCCGTTCACTCACGCATGCTACCTCCCTCGCACACGTGGCTCCACGCACTCGCGGCCTTCCACTCACTCGTGCGGGGGACCTCACCCGCGGTGCCTCATCCACACTGGCCGTTTCATCCACACACACGGCCTCTTCCACACACGGTGCCTCATCCACACACGGCGTGCTGGGAAGCACGTACTCTGGCACCATCGCCACCACACCACTCACACACGGGGTCGCTTCCACACACGGGGACGCACTCACACCTTGCACCACACACACAGGGACAACCACACTGGGGATTCGTGTCCCCACAAGGGTCTCCGGGGCCTCTATACCCCCCAAGCTCTCCGTGCACCTGTCCACAGCACCCGTCCCCTCAACCTCGCAAAGCACGACCGAACTCACCTGGTCGTGACTCGCCTCAAGGGGGCATACTCCCTCCCCTCGTTCCTGGAGGAGGCCATCCAGCTGCTCGCACCGGGCCTCCACCCAGTCCACCAGCTCACCCCCATTATCCTCCACTACCTCCGTGTGTGTGTGTACGTCTCTAGCCTTGTCATTATCATGCAGTCTCTCCTCTATTTTTTCTGTCTCCCGTGTCTCTATACATTTATAAGTTTCTGTTGTCCCCTCCTGTCTATTAGTCTCCGCTTCTTTCTGGCGTCTTTCCCTTATCTTTATGTCGGTCAACCTTGCTTTCTCTTTAAGTCGCTCCCGTCCTTCCCTGTTTTTCACTCCTTGCTCTTTCACGATCTCCGCGTACCTCATCCTTGCTTTCCGTCTTAATTGTTCTCTTCTCTCCCTCGCAATTCCTTTCACCTCGTCTCTTGTCTCCCGTGTCTCTATACATTTTCTCTCCTTGTTCCTTATTTCTGTCTCTTCCTGGTTCCTTTTTCCTTCCCATCTGAGTCGTTCTTTCTCTCTGAGCCCCATTGGCTGTTCGTTCTCCCTCCGGAGCTCCTCAATCTCCGTTGACTCCAGTCTCGCTCTCCGTTTTAGTTGTTCAATTTCACACTCATATAGTTGTTGTTTTCTCTCCCACTGTTCCTCCTGCTCTTTGTTTTCCAATCTCATTGTTTCTTTCAATTGGCTCATTTCCTTCCTATGTTTCATTCGCTGTTCTCTCACTACTCTTCCTCGTTTCCTCTCCTGTCCTTCCTTCTCCAGTTTCATGGTTTTCTTCATTTGGTTAATCTCCTTTTTGTGTTTCATTTGCTGCTGTCTAATTACTCTTCCTCGTTTCCTCTCCTGTCCTTCCTTCTCCAGTTTCATGGTTTTCTTCATTTGTTTCATCTCCATTTGGTGTTTCATTCGCTGTTCTTTGTCTATCTCCTCGTACTCCAGCCTCAGCTTTTCTTTCAATTGGTCAACCTCGGCTTCATGTTCTTTTTGTTTTCTATTCCATTGTTCCTCACGTTCTTCCCTCTCCAATCTCCATGTGTCCTTCAATCTCCTGATTTCTCCTTCCTGCTTCATTCCTTGCTCCTTCAACTTCTCCTCGTATTCCAACCTATTTTTTTCCTTTTGTCGTTCCGTTTCAAATTCATACTCTTTCAGTTTTTTATTCCACTGTCTCTCTTGTTCCTCGTTCTGCAATCTCATCGTTTCCTTTAATTGATGGATTTCTTTCTCCTGTCTCATTCCTTGTTCTTTGTATTTCCTATTCCACTGTCTTCCTTGTTCCTCATTCTGCAATCTCGTTATTTCTTTCAGTTGGCTGACTTCCTTCTCCTGTCTTATTCGTTCTTCCATCATTACTCTTTCTTGCATCTCATTCTGCAATCTCGTGGTTTCCTTCAGTTGGCTGATTTCCTTCTCCTGTCTCATTCCTTGTTCTTTCAGTACTCTTTCTTGTTCCTCATTCTGCAATCTCGTTATTTCTTTCAGTTGGCTGACTTCCTTCTCCTGTCTGATTCGTTCTTCCATCATTACTCTTTCTTGCATCTCATTCTTTAATCTGGCCTTCGCTTCCAGCTGTTCGATCTGTACAGTGTGGTTTCTTAAAGTTTCATTTTCCGTTCTCTTCCTTTCCTCTTTTAACACTCTCAGTTCGTTTTGTAGTTCCCTCTCTTTGTTCTGGTGTTTCTGTAACTCAGAAACTTTCTTTTCCAATTCCTTTCTCATCTCTGCACACTCCGACTTTGCTTTGGCCTCGAATTGTTCAATCTGCTCAGTGTGGTTCCTTAACGTTTCATTCTCTGTTCTCTTCCTTTCCTCTTTTAACATCCTCAGTTCGTCTTGTAATCCTCTTTCTTTGTTTTCGTGTTTCAGTATCTCAGAAGTTTTTGTTTCCAATTCCTTTCTCAATTTGCGTGCTTCTTCACTCATTTCATCTCTTCTTTCCACCGCTTCCCTCCTCAATTCGTCCCTTTTTTTACTGTATTCATTTAGTTTTTTCTGCCATTCCTTTCCCATTCTAATCTCCCCTTCCAGGATTTCTCTTTTAAACTGGCTTGCCCTTACCTCTCGCTTCAGTAGTTCCAATTCTCCATCTTGTTCGCGTTTTTCCTTTTCGAGCTTTGTTTTCCTTTCTCCTTCCTCCCTCAATTCTCCCTGCAGTTCTTCGAACTGTTCTGACTTTTCCAGCAATTCCTCCGCCCTTTCCTCGAGCTGTCTCTCTCCTTTTTATCTTCCATTCTAGGCTTTCTCTTTCCTGATTGCCTGTTCTTATCTCTTCCTTCAATTGTTCCAACTCCCCATCGTGTTCACATTTTTTCTCTTCCAACTGTATTTCCCTCACTCTCTCCTCCAGTTCTTTGAACCGCCTTGCTTGCTCCAATAATTTTTCCATTAATTGTTTTACTTCCAAGTCGTGCTCCTTTTGTTTCTTTTCGAGCTCGGTTTTCCATTCTTCCTCCCATTGTTTCCTTTCCTGGGAGATACCAATCTGCTGTTCCTCTATTCTTTTTTTCAGTTTGCTCTTCGCATATTCCAACTGACGGGTATAAAACACTACCAAATTCTTTTTCCCACGTAATTTGTCGACTCTATTGGCCAAGTCATGTTTTTGCCACCTAATTCGTTCCAGTAAATCGTCCAATCGCTGTGTCCCCCCGTACACGTAATTTTTCTGAAGCACGTCTGCGTGCCGTTGTGACTCGTCCACTCCACGTTGCACCTCCTCGATATATTCTTCATAACGCTTCACCTTTTCCAAGACATCCCCCAATTGTGCCTGAAGCCTGCCAATGCTCGCATAGTCATCCTGCCACGCCTGCCATGGCACATGCCGTGACCACGTGCCTTAAACCGGTGACTGGGAGCTCACGCCTCGTGCTGTGCCATTAATATCAGCCCGCTCCGTGCTGCACTGAGGTGCGATCGTGCTGCCATTGTGCGACTCCGTTTGCCGGCAAAGTTCGTGCTCAAGCCGCTCCCACTGACCACAGTTAGTGGTGGGGTTATAATTATAAAAAGAACCGACCTGGGCCATGGATCCTACATGACGACACATACCTAATACCCCCGGCTCCCGCTCGCCTTGAGACGCCATCTTGCTTCTCTTAAAGGGTTAATTTAGCTCGCTCGTAATTTGGAGGGAATCGGGGGTCGCTCCTCTCACCCTTGGACCGATTCCCGTGAATTTAGCCGGAGACAGGAGAGCCCGTTTTCCCGTTCTCCGAGACCAGTGCCGCGAGGAGGGCGATGAATTTATATCGCACGACCTGACACCAGTGTTGCGGATTCGCGCCCGCCGGCGTGCGGACGGCCGCGTAACTCGAATCGCGGCACGTCGCCCACCGGACGGACAATCCAGTCGTGACCCTCTCGGACTAACGCTGGGAACCAGTCACGGGTGGACCTTTCGGTCTCACCACGATCGTGCCAATCGGCCCCCGCGTGGGATAGGGTTGCTCGCCAAATTCGACCTCCCTAAGTACCCACACGGAGGGTAGACCGGGCGATCGCACCTCGCCGCAGGTCGAATTCGGACACGGGCCACTAAAGCGACCCGTTCCGTACTATCGGGATAACCGAGCGGTGTTATTCGTCGGCCTCGACGGTTCGATTAATTATCGGGCGTCTTAGCCCACGACCAACCCTTTACGTGAAGCAAGATGGGGATTCAATGAAAGAAAAGACGAAGCGAAGCGGGAAAACAGTTCAACAATAAGCACATTTATTTCGCGATGAACGGAAAGCGCACATATACAATTCCACCAAAAGCACATGTAAAAGAAGAAGACAATGCAATATTACACAAAAAGCAAATGCAACAATGCA
>NC_140964.1:1852232-1880732 GCF_056783735.1 Eptatretus burgeri | reverse complement strand
TAACAGCAAACTCACAGTTGCTACCAAGATGGCTGTCTATCACACCTGCATCTGCAGCACTCTTGAATGTGGCAATGAAATCTGGGCATACTATTTATGACAGGCAAGACGAGTGAACTCCCATCACATGCGTTGCCTCCTAAAGGTTCCCAGTGTGGAGTGGAAGGATAAGATCACCGAAACAACCACCGATATCGTTACGTAATTGTATGGACGACACCATGCCATTCTTGTCTCATGCATGCCACGTGTCGTCTGTTTGTTTGTTTGTTTGTTTGTTTATCCACTCACTCATCGTTACAAATGTCTTTGCTGCTTCCTCATTATTGGAGCATTCAGAATCTTTCATCAGCAAAGATTTTACATTATGCTGCAATCTTTACCTCCACCATCAAAGGTGGATGAAGGTTATGTTTTCACCCTTTGTCTGTCTGTCTGTATGTCTGTCTGTCTGTCTGTGAGCAGGATATTTCGAAAAGTTTTTGGCCAATTCGGACAGAACTTGATGGACAGGTTGGGTGTGTGACAAGGACGAATTGATTCGATTTTGGTGAAGATCCAGATATGGATATGAAAATTTTTAAAGTGATTCTTCAGCATTGAGAGATGGGACCAAAAACGATATATAGCATGATATCTAAAAACGTTAAGGATGGATTTGGACGAAACTAAATGGATAAGTTAGTAGGTAACAAGAACAAGCCGATTTGATTTTAGTTCAGGTCCGAATGCAGATCAGGCCTATCAGTGGGATACAAAATGTAAACTGTTCAGCCTGGCGGAGGTGTGCGCTCTTCCAAGTGCCGTTTTGGTTTTGAAATGTGTTCCATTCCATTCAATACTTTGCACCACTCAAGACAAGTTAATTACTTTAGGTGAAGCACACACCATTATCACAAAGGATATGGGTTTTTTGAAGAAGCACAAAATCAATATATATATATATATATATATACACATATATACACACACACACTTGAATACATTGGTACAACTTGACATGGTTTTTTTGGTCTCATTGACTGCTTCACTGTGGTGCAGCCGAGGTGCAGGCTGAAATCGAGCGGATCTTTGAGCTGGCACGTACACTACAACTCGTTGTCGTTGACGCAGACACCATCAACCACCCAGCCCAACTTTCAAAAACGTCACTTGCTCCTATCATCGTCTATATCAAAGTCTCCTCTCCAAAGGTCTCACAAACAAACCTCTGCCCTCCCCTCCCTCAAAGTTTTTATTTAATAATTTTATTGATTGTTCAATGTGATCAATGGGTGATTTCAAAGCTTCAGTGCTGCCTGAAGGAGCTATGAACATTGAGTGGTTATGTAGCTAAGTACAAATGTGATAAATACTAAGTTACATATCTGATATGTGAAAACTACACCACCCATACGAAAGCCCATAATGTGGAAATAACTGATTATATCCAATACAGATGAGGGAGTGGCAAAAGGAAGGGGCAGGTGGAGTTTATTGGTTTTGGTGGTGCTGGTGTTGTGTTGGTAATAGTTGTGGTGAGTGATGGCCTTGTGTTTGTATTGATGGTGCTGAGTGCTGATGCTGCTGGCAGTGATGATGGTGAGTTCATTATTATTACATCAGGTTATACAGACCATTGGTAAAGGATTAACTGTGTGCCAGTGTTTGGTTGTTTCATGTCCTACTGCTGCAAACATAATGAATGTAAAGATGCAGTGATTGCGGTTCATAAATAAAAAATCATGTTTGTTTGTTTTTTTCCTTCTCTCTGCAAACCATGGGTGCAGGTTTTGCAAAAGCTGATAAAGTCTCGAGGCAAGTCTCAGAGCAAGTACATGAACGTGCAGATGGTGGCATCAGAAAAGCTTGCCCAATGCCCAGCGGTGAGGATACTTGGGTAAATTGCATGGCACTGGCTTACGTATTCCTGTTTATAGGCGATGCTCATGTGGGTAGGTCTCAGCTGAAGTGGACCCGATGAGATCCTCAGAGGATTTCTGTCATAGCTCAGGAGAAAACGGAGATTATTGGAAGGGTATATATACTTTGAGCGGGGTATGCTTACACATTGCAAGCAATAACAAACTGTGCTTCCCCATTGTCTTGGGTTGCTCACCTGCATTTGATTTTTCATTTATATATATTTTTATTTATTTATATTGTCATTTACGGATGCTTTCCAGCAGTTCTGTAACTTTGCCCAGTGTATCACCTACGATGTCCGTCGGCATGACAAATCTCAGCTTTCTACATCACCTAGAAGGTACCGATCTTAAATATCAGTCAGTCAGTCAGTCTGTGATTGAGTGAGTGAGTGAGTGAGTCAGGTGAGTGGTTAGAAAGAGCTTTATATTGGATGAAGGACATTATTTTGTTTCTCACTCCTCATGCATGTGTTCGTGATTCAGATATAATTTTTTTTGCACAATCATCAACCTCATATACACGGTGGTTCATATATACATCTTGTTACCCCTGCTCACAAATAACATTCTGTGCTGTTTTGTTACAGATAGGTGACTTATGACTGACATGAGTGAGTTCACTGTGGATCAGCTTGTGTTTGTGAGCAAATGGGCTCATGGGAGGCCACACATGAACAAAACCGTGATGGTTGTTTTATTTCTGTTGCCTCTCATCAGCCCATATTTTGTTTCGTCTATCATTGTCTCATCAGTTGTGATCATGAGGTTGATGTACATTGTGGATAAGATGGCAATGTATGAGAGTTGCCCTACAAGTTATATCTATTGGATAATAACTTTATTTCTAGACATCATCATCATCATCATCATCATCATCATCATCATCATCACCAATGTACATTTTGCCGAAGCAATTTGTCTCTTTGATGGGTAGTTTTCTAGTGTCTCCAAAGCAGTCAGTCAGTCAGTCAGGACAGGAATTTAGAATTTGGCAAGAGTGCTGGCAATAACTCACTTCCTCTTCGCGAAAGGCACACCGTTTGTTCTTTAACGTCCACCTGAACGGATGCTCCCATTAACGTACTTCCGATGGATGGCTCACACAATAAAGCCTCGCCTTGCACGCGAAACACCAGGGTGAGTGTTTATAGCTGGGTCGAGATTCAAAGCCAGGCTCGACAGCCCAAAGGCAGATGCCCATACCTCTAAGCTATCCTGGCAGCACATGTTTTAGTTCCTAGTTAAGAACAAGTACCTCTTATTCTTACCTCCTTACACTTTTAGTACCTCTTACCTCCCCCTCTTGCACCCCCCCACCCCACCCCTCCACCATACTATTCTGGAGTCCTCCTCCAGGCCCTCCATTGTTACCAACAGAGTATGATTATACAAATTCATTTTAAAAAATCTCCAGCTTCTAAGTGCTAATTCATGTGCCAATTAACTCCATCATGGGTCTACAGGGTGCTTTTCCATAAAACTTGCATTAAGTGCTTCATATTTCTCCCACCAATGCACCCATGCCAAAATCCATAACTGAACAATTGCTTTCTTCCTTGCAGTCCAAAGATTTGGAGTTCGATTTCACAGCACATATGACTTTGTCATTGTCTCCAAAATGTTGTCCGCTTACATAGCCCTTCAGGGATCCAAATGCTCTTGGTATGAAAGTGATTCAACCGGATCTGGAATACATGGTGGATGTGCCATAAAATTACAGCTCGGCCTGTCTGCTTCTTGGCACGCCACATGTGCAGTGTGGCTTTGCTGTAAAGTGATGCCATCTTCATTGAGAGTGTCATTTTTTTTCATCAGGCTTTATTTCGGTAACATATTGTTACGAATTCTAGCCCGCCTGGCGTGCGATCGGCCGGGTACCTCTAATGGCAGCCGCGTCGCCCATCGGACGGACAATTCAGTCTTGACCCTCCTGGAACTACCGCCAGGAGCCAGTCACGGGTGGGGGTTTAACCTCACCACAACCCAGTCCGCATTCTACCCGCGTGAAATAGAGTGAATCGCCGAATGTCGATATACCTAAATACCCGTGCGGGTAACCTACCCAGGGGTTGCACCACGCCGCAGGTCAGCTTCGGACACGAACCGCTTAAGCGGTTCGTTCCGTGCTACAGGGATAACCGAGCGGTGTTATCGCCAACCTCGACGGTTCCGATTCTTCTTTACTCGGGTGTTCAAAACCCACTACTCATTCCACGATGCAAGATGGCACTTTCAATGTGGTGAAAGGAGGATGCGACGAACGGGATACGTTGCACACAAGGACATTTATTATAAAGTACATATTGCACACACAACACAAGCAAGGAATCATGCACGTATTTACAAGCAAGGCAAATAAAAAGCAATACAACCAACTACAATGAGAATGTACATGCACTTAATAGTTGTTACTTAACAGGACACGGCGCCACAGCATGCATACAAAAACAACAGGAAAACCCTCCCCATAGGCAGGGAGGTAGACGGGGTTTGTAAACCTTTATGGTCGTGGGCCGTGGATGACCGAAAAGGCCTGCGAGACCGTGCTGGTTACCTGCCCCCTTGAGGTGTGACGGTGGGCAGGTTGCGACGCCTTGTTCCCACGGCAGCTAGCGTAGCCGCGCCTGCTGTCGGGCCCTTGCGATGATGTGGTCGGTGAGTTCTCTCCGGCGTCCCTCGCCAGACGTGCAGATTCGCACCACACAGCCAGCAGGGCTGCGCCTCCCATCTGCATCTCCGAGGCGTCGCCCGGACTCGCCACCGGCCCACGCCTTCACCGACAGGTCGCCCAACGCCAAGATGAGAGAGCCCAACCTCGACCACCAAGAGAGAGATCGAAGATGAAGCGAGAGGATGACATCCACCAAGAGAGCGAGTAGAATCTAACACCACCCTGACAGAGAGAGTGAGCCTCGCACGCGGTCTGCCTTATATAGCGCGAGGCTCCGCCCTTCGCTCCTCCCCGTTTTCGGCTCCACCTTCCTTCAAGAAGCTTCCCGAAAAGGGGCGTTCCCTTACCCCGACCACCTCACGCTGTGCATCCACCAATCGGTGGCGAGCTGCCATCCTCCTTTCCTTCACACCAAGCACGGGGAAAATAGGTGGGAAAAACCCCACAGGCCTCACAAGAGCTTTTGTTCGGACGGTTTCCGACGCGGAAACCGTCCTACCGTGGTCCGTGGAGGATGGCGTTCGTAAGCGGGCATAGTGGCGAAGATAGTGGTGATTGTTGTGGGGGTGGTGTGAGCGTGGTGGGCATTGTGGCGTAGTTGGTGGCGGTTGTTATTTGCATGGAGGTTTGTTGCAATGGTGGCTCAAAATAACGATAGATAAAGAAAAACGGCTATCTCAAAGGGTCGCAGCCCGGTGAACATGAAGAATTCCCTTTAAACAATGGTGGGGAACTATCTGCACATAAACTTAGCGTCATAACTGATCTAAGGACCCTTTATGGTGTATTGCGAATTTCCACAGCCGTAACAATATGGTCAGAATACACCTCTGTTTAATGGTTCATATTGCACAAAGGAATTCAAAAATTGTTCCTCATTGATCCAAAAAGATGATCGCTATGACTTTCCTTGGCTAAAGACAAAGTTTTGGAATTCTTTTCATCACCATATTTTTTTTCGTAGTCAGAGAATGCATTGTTTCATATTTGATGCAACAAACACTTTGAATTTCCATTTCTGTGATTGGCATTCCGTCAATATCTCACAGTGATTAACTCACCTGTTCATGTGTTTCTTAATTCATCAATTGTCTTTTGTTTGGTTCCCTTTGCACAATTTTATGCACGAGCCAATTCACAGAGGGTCACGTGACTTTGGTGGTGAGAAGGTGGATAATAGGCATTGCTGCATATACTCTTGCTATGTTCTCATCTTAGCCGTCGTGATGTCGTACCCATCGTAGCACTGCCAGTCATATAAAAGTACAGTATAGCACATACAATTATGTACAGTACAAAATACTTGATAATGATTATAAACAACTACAGTGTGGCCCCATTATAACGCGATCGTTGAGGTCCATAAAATGTCATCGCGAAAAAGCGGGGTCGCACTAAATCGGGATTTGAGAAAATCAGCATTCAAACTGACCCAATGTTGACCTACCATCCTAACACATCCCTATTTTCGCCCTATTTGACCCGTTTTTTCCACGTTTACCTTCGAGCAAATAAATTACCTTTGGATTAAAGAATTCCGCAAATAAATCGTTGTTACAGTAGAAATTAAAACACAAAATGATTTTTAGTAAAGCTTTTTATGTTGTGAAAACATTCGCACTGTTATGAAAATATATCACACAACTGACAGGTGGTCGTTTCTTCATTTGTAAATTATAACATCAATGCAATGATTATTTATAAGATCCAAACGCTATTTATTCACCTTTCTATAATCAATGTGAGAGGAGATTGAAAGTAGCCGCTAACAACACACATGGCCGTCATGAACAGCACAAAGGTAAAACTAACGCGTCTTCCGTCTATCTTAGATGTGGGACAGGGGAACAAGATGAAGAGGTGGAAAACAGTGATATTGATGATTCTGACCCTGTGTAGGCCGAGGCTAATGTGTGTATTTGTCTTCGTTTTTAGATCCTTGTGGAGGATCTCTAAGTCTTACTCACGTTGTTGTTCTTCATCTTCTTCTTGTGGCCTTTTTTGTTTCACAGCCTACAGTTTTCATCGAAACTTCCTGAAACTTGGCGTATATATGTAAAAATACCCTGTGCAGACAGTAACCATCTCCGATTTTGAAAATTCCTCCGAGAAAAAAAAGTTGACGTCAAAATATCTCCGCTCATGGAAATCACCAAATAATTATCTCCGAAACTAGGCAAGCTTTTTGAATTCTGTTTGCGGGAATCAAACAAGGCATTAACAGAGATGAATTACTGCACATATGATACATCATTATGACGTCATATCAATTTTTAAGACGTCATTCCTATTTTTTGACATTTTTTGTTTCACAACCCAGAGTTTTCATCGGATCTTCGTGAAACTTGCCATGTATATGCAGAAAGCCCACGCGCAGGCAGTAACCATCTCCGATTTTGGAAATTCTTCCTACAAAAAAAGTTGACGTCATAATATCACCGCTAATGGAAATCGCCTCCACCATTAGCTCCGAAACTAGGCAAGCTGTTTGAATTCTGTTTGCGGGAATCAAGCCGGACATTAGCACAGATAATTTATCGCAAACCTGATACATCACAATGATGTCATATTCGTTTATATGACGTCATCATTAAGAGGATGAGGATCTTAGCTCATTTGAGCTTGTTAACAAAAAAGTTTAAAAAGTAAAAAATAAATAAATAAATATTTTTGTACAGCTGTGCAATGTGTTTGTGTTTTCGGGTTAGGGTATTTACCTTCTACAAGAAGAAAGAAAATTTATTTTTCTAAATTTATTGTAGCCTAAGTGTACAGTATTTATAGCGAACGCAGTGAGCTTCATACTTAACACATGCACATGAGAGAATAGGAAACAACAACACAATAGCCCTGACGATTTTGAATCCGTGTCGTTGGCTATGACCCTTTTGCTTCCGGTTGTTTTTAAATGCTGTGCGGTGTATAAACACGATTGGGTTTTATTTCTATCTTGTGAATATTACTTAACGCGTGCACATGAGAGAATAGGAAACAACAACAACAACACAATACCATGCCAATTTTGAATCCGTGTCATTGCCTATGACCCTTTTGCTTCCGTTTTTTTTTTTTGCTTCTGGTTTTTTTTGTTTCCGGTTTTTGTCATGGGGAATGATGCATGCCGGGAGATAAAGGCATCGTCGGAGACATGAAAGACCCAAATAATATCAGACATGGTGTATATTTCCTCCACTGATTTTAATAAAGATATCTCCCGCATCATCAAAAAATAATTTTTAATCGTGATTTACGTTAGTAGGGTGAATATACTGGTTCTAGCTCACTTTTCCCCATGTAAATGAATGGGGGATTTTCAGCGATTCCCTTTTTTTTTCCTAAAAATAAACCCCCTTTTTATCCGTTTTTCCCTGCTGTGCAGGGGTTTGGCTTTTTGTGAGGCAATGTTTTATGGTCGGATGCCCTTCCTGGACGCCTCTTACAACACAGGGATATGGTACACCTATTCTAACCGGGGCATACACCGGGACCAGTATACTGGTACTCATTTCGCCGACCTCGGAAGGATGACAGGCTGAGTCAACCCCCTGGTGTTAATTCAGCAGCTGAGCGGGATTCGAACTCGGGACACTGGGATCCCAAGCCGCCACCCTAACCACTAAGCCAACACCAGGCTTTGTGTATATATATATATATATATATATATATATATATATATATATATATATATATATATATATATATATATATATATATATATATATATATATATATATATATATATATATATATATATATATATATATATATATATATATATATATATATATATATATATATATATATATATATATATATATATATATATATATATATATATATATATATATATATATATATATATATATATATATATATATATATATATATATATATATATAACCAGGCTATCTCAAGGTATATTTATTTGTCTCCCCTTTAACCTGGAGGTTGATCAGCTCACTCATTGAACCTATAAAGATTTGTTCATTCTCAAATTCCTTCAATAGTTTAATTTTCTTTGCACAATAATCCCCATCTAAAATATTGACAAACAAAACATTTGAATCTTTATATTTTTTAAGATACCCCTTTTGTGCCATTACGAAATGATAAACTTCTCTTAATGCTCTTGTTTGACCACCTCCTGAGCCACATATCATTTTGAGATTATAGTAAATTGTTTTTTCATTGTTCAATTGATAACCATCAAAGTTTTCAGTCCATTCAAGGATATTCATTTTTTTCTTTACATCCTCTAACTTACTACTTTTTAAATTGATTCGCTTATTTGTTTTATTTACCTTTGTTTTAGTTATTTTTTCAATAAGACTTATTTGATATTTTTCACATTCATTATGTTTTCCATTTATATACCAAGACTGAGATTTTCTCCACTCTTTAGTTTGATTAATACTTGGTTTAACCATCTATGTATTGTGAAAAACCAGCGGTAGCCCTTAAAAAACCCTAACCCATCTTCCCATCGTTAAAACGCAATCTATTTTATACACTCTATCATACAATATCCATATGGAACACAATCTATTCCATTATCTAAAATAAATCTCTTATCATCAAAGGCTCCTAATGCCTTTTTATTTACTTCTTCACTATATATGTTATGTTTATAACTTCTTATTGCATTCATTTTCCTGTATTCTTCTTTCTTATTCATCAAACAATTATAATAATTTCTAAAAGTTATTGATTTCTTTATTACATATTTCGTTATTCCCTTTAACCTCTTATCAATCTGATCACCATACTTATAAGCATATGCCTTTGCTCTCAATCCAATAAACTCACTCATTACTTTTCCACCCAACTCATCCTTAAACTTACCAATAACCTTTTCATTCTTTTTGGAAAATAACTCACTCTTCTTGCTGAAATTACTTGTATCATATACTCCAATATTTTTCTTTATATCTTCATAAACATCATCAGTTTTTATATCTAGGATAAAACTATCAGTGTCCATATACAACAATGAAACATTTTCACCATACTCTTTCTTTAAGTCATTATACAAATAATCATACATCAATATCTTTGATAAATCAAGAACTGCTGTTCCAATATAAATTGGTTTATCCATTACAATACTTTCCTTTTTCATATGAATTGCAGAAAAGTTCTCTGAAAAAACCTCTTCTCTCTCAAAACTTGGTTTATTTATCAATCTCGAAGCTTCTTTCCAAGATGTTGCGAATCTAATGTTTTGCCTGTTTCTAACATTTTCCATAGTCTTTCCAAATACAGCATTATTCATTAATTTATAAAAGTCCCCTTCAAATTTTACTTTTGTATTTGCTCTCATATCTGTATTGAATTGAATATACTTTTTCACCCAAGGACTTTGTTTAAATTTTAAAACTCTATGAATTTTAGCTACTCTCAATCCTTCTCTCAAAAACTGTTTTAAGCTTCTCTGATGCAAAACATATCCCTCTTTATCATAGAATGTTGTTAATAACTTTTCTGTTGATTTACCTTTAATATTAAAACTTTTATGATAATCACTTAACCATTCTTTCTTTGGGGTTTCTTTCTCACATGCAAAAGGAAGATCTTTATGCTTATGATGAAGATCACTCGGGTACCTCAAATCAACTTCAAAATAATAACCTTCTTCTTCGTCATTCAATTCCTCTTGAGAAGAAATAACAATATTCATCAAAGCCTTTTCATAATCCTTTTCTTCCACCCACTCTAATTTACCATAAGGCAGAGATTGAGACATTGCCCATCCATACAAATTATTAGCATCAAAATACATCAAATAATTACTATCTTTTTCACTATCATAATTTGGGAGATATTTATTATTTGCTTTCGCATATCTTTTTGAACATACTTGTGATATTCCACCTCTCTTGGACTTCTCAATCATCAAAAGCATATCAACATCACTGATTAAATCTATATCTTGTTTTGTCATTTTCAACATTGCACTCCAAGCTAAACCAGGAGCTGTGAAATAGTGGGCAGGATCTAATCCATAACAATTTTTATTATGACAGAGTGATCTAAAAGCTTCAAACACATCAGCTAACAATAAAACATCTGTTTTTAGATATAAATCGTGATATTCTCCAAGGTTCTTTATCTTAAATAATTTCCATATTTCTTGTGCGTGTTTATATTCCTTATCACTTATCTCTTCTTCATAAAGGTTATTATAGAAACTTTCTTTTGATGGAAGTTGTGTTTCTTTAAATCTCATAAATGAATCCATATAATCATAAGGATAAATTCCCTTACTTGTAAGAATTTTCTCTTTACTTTGAATTTCATTCCTTGTTTGAATTTCCTCTCTAGTAAGAATTCCTTCTTTAATCAGAATTTCATCTTTAATCAGAATTTCCTCTTTAGTTAGAATTTCATTCATTGTTCGAATTTTCTTTATAATTAGAATTTCATCTTCAGTTAGAATTTCTTCATTAATTAGAGTTTCCTCTTTACTTTGAATTCTCTCTTTAATCTGAATTTCCTCTTTAGTGAGAATTTCCTCTTTTGGAAAGAATGAATTAAGATTTGGAAAAGAGTCCGTGGAGCTTAGATTTGATGCGAGGTAGGCTAGTGGTGTTCCCATAAACTTGTAAGAATCAAGAAACCGAATACGAGTTATAGGTTTTGTGAATATCATTTTTGTAAATGATATTTTTGACTTGTGTTTGTCATGGCAGAAATATTCCCTGGTGTTTTTAAAAGTTCATTTATAAATAGATGTGTATCATAGTTGGCGCTGTTGTGAAGAAAGACTGGAATAAAAGAAGGTAATTTATAATTAAGATTACAACAGGAATGAGTGGGACCTCTATATTTACCAGGAAGATGACAATGATCCCTAACTTTAGACTCCTTAATTTCCCCCTCACAAATATGACAGATATTGTTCTTTCTAAATTCTAATTTTTCTTCTTTGGTTAATGTCATCGGTTCATTTGTTTCTTTCATTAATTTAGTGAGTCTTATACAATCCTTTTCTAATCGTTTTACAAACTCTTGTGAAGCTTTTTTTCCACGATAATGTTCAAGTTTGTTATACTTTTCTCCAACAGATGATTTGATATAATAACAGAAACCACAAGGAATATGTTTTTGATATTTATTTGTATATGATTCTTTTGGATTAGGAGAAGCAGTATTAATCTTTTTAAGGATACACTCAAAATCAGCATATATCACAAATGGGTGCATGATAGATTTATTATAATCTTCAAAAGAAATCTTTTCACCAGGTTTAGGCATTGTAATTACAGCTGATTTATGATTACTACAATATTTTGAATGTTGTTCTAATCGTTCTTTTGTATGAAATGAATTAAGACATCGCTTACAAGGATATATTTTGTTTGCTGTTCTGAATACCTGAGAAGAGATTATTCTTGATAAATTATTGATGTATGTGTAATGTGAATTCTTTCCAACACTAAAATATAAAAGATCAATGTGTGTTTCTTCATTTTTATAGTTGTTTGAAATTTTTAATATTTGAACTTAGTTTGTATCCGTTAATCCATATACATTAATAGAAAGATTATTCTTTTTCTCAAATTTAGGAATATCTGTTAGTGGCATTGGGAATTTAAAATCTTTAATGTCCAAGGTATTCTCATATTTCATATATTGTTTTACTCTTTCTGAATTACATTTTGGTGGATGTAAGTGAGCAAGAACAGACCAGAGAAAACATTTATTATCATTGTTCTTAATATTAACAACTGCCTTCTTTAGTTTTATTTCTTTTGGTAATTCAATATAAGAAGAAGCTTTAAGAGGGTTTGATTTTAGAATGTGTATATCTAAAAAGATGATTTTTTTAATATTGAATCCACTTCCTACCACTGTATTATCAACATCCTCCTCTTGTCTTGATAGTTCTTCATAAACCCCACTATTCAAAAAATCTTGAAATGATGTTATAAAATGAAGATCTGTTCTCATATAAGGAGTTTGTTCTTCATCTTGTCTTTTCATATTCATTTTCACTCCCATATAAAACTTTAAAGTTTTCATTTCTTTTAATGTCTTTTTAATAAATTTTTCAACATCGGGTTTCACTATTTCAATTGATTCAGCTATTGATGATGGACCGGGTTCTCCAAATTGAAAAATCCTTATTTTTATATGCCCTTTAAATGCCCCATCAGTGTTTTCAATATAATAGTCTCCCTTTACTTTAAACTCATTTTTCTTGTGTTTTTGTGATTGAAGATGTTTATTATAACTACTCTTCAAAACATCCTTTGAACAGATATCACAATGTTTTCTTTCCAACTCAAGAGGAGATATTTTATGAAACAGATTAAATGTGTGTTTGTTGGTTCGGAGGTGTTTTCTATCATGTTTATATTCGTGATTACAAACATCGCAGTATGTTGTATTCACCATATTTATATAATAAATCTTTGCTTAAACTAAAATTTTCTTGATGAAAATTTCGTTTGTTTTACAGGTGAATCTGTGCTTAAAACCATTTTATCCTCCAACTTTTTCACTTAATAAATACAATGTTTCAAGACACAAAAGACAAGTTTCAATCAATCTCTTCATTTGTTAAAGATACTGAGAAATATGTCAAGGATGTAAAATTGAACAAAGATAAATATAACAACTATTGGATAAAAACTATTATGGTAAATAATATGAGTTCTTCAATTTCCTTCAGTGGAAGGGCTTTTAGTATACCTGGTAGAACATCAATTAAAGTATCTCTAACAAAAGTTTCTCCTCTCCTTCTAGTAATATATTCAAAACTAGAAAAAGCAATGAAACAAGAAAAAGTATCAAAAAACAAAAACCTTATGGATGAAGCTTTAGAAAGAAAAGACAAGACCATCTGTAATATGCAAGGAGAAATTTGTATTTTTTTCAACAACCCTAAAGATGTAAATCCTGATGAAATAAAGGATGTTAATATATCAGGTGAAATGACATTTCGTTCAATAGTAATTAACGATCATTTTAAAATTACCTTTAATATAAAAAATGTTGTCGTTGAATCTGATAATGAAAAAAAGTATATCGATATCGATGGCAATATACAACTGAAAGTATAGATGAATTTCAGTTTAAGTAAAGTTTTACTTTATAAATATGCTAGACTTTCCTGATTCTCCATATGACAAATTTGAGAATTGTCCTGCGTGTGAAAGACGGGGATTAAACACAGAGTCAAAAGCATATAAACAATGTATATTCTGTGATTATCTTCTAATTAATGATAATAAAAAATATAAAAAGGAAAATAATTCTTTTAGATTCACACCAAAAATGAATTACTTTACAAGATTGATTAGAGAAATGAATGTAAAGTATGAGGGTGATAACACACCTTTCCTTGCAAGGGAAGAAACTGAACGTATAAGAGAAATGTTCAAAGGATTGTTGTTGTATATTATTCATGGATGTAATTTTCAGGGAAATATCAACACAAGATATTGAATAAATAAAATAATGGATTATCTTGAAATTAAACCTGAACTTAGGATAAAATATAGAGTTTCTAAAAAAGCCAATAATAAATTAAATAACCTGTTTTTCAAATATATAAATGAATGATTTTTTACCTATTTGGGAAAATAAGATAAAATTTAACAACCATAAAAATCTCCCAAATTCATTAAGATGTCTCATAGTTGGTTCAAGTGGATGTGGAAAAACCTGCTTACTTTTAAAAATGCTCCTCACTCCCAACTTTTTAGATTATGATAATTTAATAATTTTCACAAAGTCGAGTTTTCAACCAGAGTATCAACTACTCTCACAAGGTTTTAATGCTGGTCTTCAAAAAGAAGATATAATCGGTTTATTTAAACGCCAAAAAAACCTAAATTATTATAACATTGAAGATATAATTCAACTATTTTGTGATACACAGAGATGTAAAAAGAAATCAAATCCTATAACTTGTATTCTTAGTGATAATACGGATGATATACCGTCTCCCCAAGAATTGGATAAATCAAAAAAGAACCTCATTATCTTTGATGATTGTGTTAATGAGAGAAACCAAACGGTAATGGACAGCTACTCCACAAGAGGGAGACATTCTTCTTGTAATTGTATTTATCTTAGTCAATCGTACTTTCAACTTCCTCGTCGTTCCATCAGAAACAATGCTAATACTTTTATTTTATTCAAGTTAAATTCAATAGATATCAATAATTTTTGGAGAGATAATTGTTCTACATTATGTAGTAAAAAGAAATTTGAGGATTACATGAAGCACACGACTGAAAAATATAAATATATTGTTGTGAAACAAGATGAGATATTAAGGGATATATTTTTTGTTTTATAAACAATTACATATATAAATGACAACTATTATTATAAATCTTGTGGGTAAATCTGCTTCTGGAAAAAACTTTCATAAATCAAGGTTCTTGTGTAGTACAAATGAGAATATTGTAAATTTACTTAAAGAACACCCCGTGATACGCATTGTATCAACAACAACTAGAGCAATAAGACCTGGAGAAGTAAAAGGTGAAGATTATCACTATATTTCAGTGGAGGAACATATGCGATTGAGGAATGAAGGTCAAATGTTTGAGGAGGTTTCTCTTGGTACAACAAAATATTCACATTGGAAGAGTGAGTTAAGGAAACTAAAATCTGGTGGTGTTGGGATATTAGAAACTAATCCAGAAGGAACGAGACAAATTATTAAACATCTGAGTGGAGTGAAGATTTTATCATTCGGTTTTGATGTTGATGAAGAAACTCAACGCAAACGTATGAAAAGCAGAGATGCAAGTATTAGTGAAGAAGAAATTACAACTCGCATTAATGTTAATAAAGAATTTGATGAAATATTTAAAGAAAAGGATTTATTTGAACACATCTACTTGAATCATGAAGAAAAGGAAAATTTCCCTGTTGATCTTTACAATTCATTAAATGATATTTTACAATAAATAAATGGATGTAAAAGAAAGAGCAAGAAGATTTAAGGAACATCAAGAGTTGGTTTCAAAAGTTGTAAAACAACAGGAAGACATAAAGAAGAAACGCAGACAGAAACTAACGGGCGAAGAAGCATTTGAAAGAAAACAAGAGAAATTTTTTAAACCACTTTTAAAAACTTCCCAAGAAAAAATGAAAGATGTTTCCACAGTTCCCACAGTAGAATATACTCCCAGAAAGCTACAAATGTTAAAAGATTTCAGTCAAATGACGGAGGAAGAATTAGAGCATATTGGAGAATTGGAATATCATGATGAAGAATTATTTCAACAACTGGAAGAGATTAATCAACCCCTGATTATATTGTGAATGCTGTTCAAAACAATGAATATTCAGCGGATTCAAAAACCAAAGCAGGACTCATTCCAACAGAACAACCAGCAATATTTCATCTTGTTCAAGAAAAGGTATTGATATTTAATGATGAATTAAGGTTCTTGGGTTCTGCTCAACCCCCTGTTAAACTAACTCTGAGATTAATGTTTCTTCTCACAAAAGATGGAAGACAAGGTTCAACTGTGAGGGATGAATCAAAGTATATTGATAAACCATTGGATATGGAAAATAATGATGATAGAGTATATATTGATCTGCTGAACACTCTAAATTATAAGGTTATTCTTTCTGGTAAAAGTAGGAAGAATGAGAAGGAGAAACACATTATTCAGGCTTTAAGTATCCTCGGTTCAGATGTTAGTTTTCTTCCAAATGACCCATCGCAATTAGTTAATAGACTGTTGTTGTTGTTAGGCAGTAAGAAGGCTGGAAATAACAATTGTTTTAATGAAGCATCAGCCATTTTAGACCAGTTGATGAACATGAAAATAATGAATAAATCTCAATATAAAGACATTTTATCTCATATTAAATAAGATGAGAAGCACAATCCTGAGTTTCAATTTCACAACAAGCGACCACACATCTTCATTCCCATACCCACTACAACTTGACACAACAAAAGAATATGAGGCATCTTTATTGTCCATGGAAACTTATAATACCTTATTTAATATAACTGATAAAAATGACAAGTTTAGTTATAATCCCGGAAGTGGATACAAAACGATAACAGTCTCACCCGGAGCATATGAGATTTCTCAAATATCTTCCGAAATTGCTCGTCTTATGAAAGAACAGGGTGATGAACCAAAAAATATTGTTATAAACATTCAAAAACATACTTCAAAATCAACGATTAAAGTTAAAAATAACTACAAGGTTGATTTCACAATTGATAATTCATTTAGAGAGTTATTGGGTTTCTCCTCAAAAAGATTGAAACTAATGGGACGTTTTACAGTAATAATGTCATTCAAATATCCTCAGGAATAAATTCGACGTTAATTCACTGTGATTTGATTGATGGTGCTTATAATGATGTGAAAAAAACAAATACAATATTTTCATTCAGCGCATACTCAACCCCAATTGGTTATAAATTCAATATGGAACCCAAAAATTTGGTTTATCTACCTGTGTCAGGAAAAACCATACACAGAGTAAATTTTAGGATAACCGACCAAGATAATCGTGTGATTTCTTTTAATGGAGAAGTTATATCTATCAGAATTCACCTACGTGAAGTTTTCCAATAAATAAATACGATGGTTATTGTGAGGAAACACGAGTTGGGAAAATATAAAATAATTACAGGGGATGGGATGTTCCTTTCCCCATACTACAAGGGTGAAGGTATGTATCTTGGTAGAGGATACTATAAACCTAAGAGACAAAGGGGTGTTGGACATCAATTTAGAGGAGATGGGATAATTGATACTCTCATGGGTATTGGTTCAACTATTCTTAAACATAAAGATGTAATTGGTTCAACTGCTTCTGCTGTGGGAAATGTAGCAGGTGCTGTAAAGGGTATAAAAGATGCTCAGAAGGAATCTCATAAATTACAAGCAATAAAAGAAATTAAGAAAGGCAAAACTCAGTTGTCCCCCCAAGAACGACAGAAAATAATTCAAATACTTGGATCAGGGTTTCAAAAGTTTTAACATCTTTTTTCCTCAATAAATACAAGTATGGAAACAATTGATAGTATCTCTGATTTGGATGATACTGTTGTGGTTGACGAAATTCGCAAACCACCATTCAGGTCCCGTAGGTGAGATATCTCTGTAAGTATATGTGTAGTTAGGCCCAAACCCGTTGTTTAGAGGGAATAAATGTCATTCATTCGGGCTGCGACCCTTTTAGATAGCCGTTTTTCTTTTACTATCTTTATTTTGGACCAGCCGCCATTACTACCACCACCAACCACGTCTCAACAGCCATCACACAACAACCACCAGCCGCAACGCCGCTTCACAACAACAACAACGCCAACAGCCACGACCTTTACCGTCACATCTCGCTCTCGCAACCATCGCATCACCGCAATTTCCGCGCCGCTTGTGGGCACCGATACTGGACTCGTGCAGGGCGCGCACCGATCAGCGTGTGCAGAAACATCACAGCCTTTCCGAAGAAAACGGATCAAAAACGACTCACGCCCACTTCTGTTCCGTCCTATCGGCAAGCGTGGGGCGATTTGGCCCCGCCTCCAGGTGCGTTGGAGTAATATCGCTATATGCAAATTCATGGATCAAAAAGCATTCACGCCCACTTTTCCAAGGTCCAATGGGGAGCCAGCCAGAGGTGAAGGGTCAAAGGTAAAGGGTCGAAGGCGAAGGAGCGAGGCCCCGGGGGCTATAAAGGGCCGCGTTCGCTCGCCGAAAAGGCAGTCGGTGGAGTTGGGAAGAAGAAGCAGCAGTAGTCAGTCAAGTGCAGTTCGGAGTTGAGTTGGGAAGAAGAAGCAGTAGTAGTCAGTCAAGTGAGGAGTTGAGTTGGCAGTCAAGTCAGTTCGGAGTTGAGTTGGGAAGAGCCAGTCAAGAGAGGAGTCGGAGAAAGCAGTTGGACGGAGCTGTGGAGAGTTGGAGAGGTGGCGGCGGCGAAGGCAGTCGAGGGGGTGCTCGTGTCAGAGTCGGGGAGCTGCGGAGAGGAGAGGCCGGCAACGCGACCGAGGTCGTGGTGGAGACGCTTGTCGCGGGACCCGAGCCAGGGAGATATCCTCCTTCCCCCGAGCATCAACAACCCCCTCCTGTTTCCCCCCGCGCTGAGATAGTGCGAGAAGGAGGCCCCGTTCCCACCCCATTCCAGACACTGTCCGTGAGGCTCGCGGAGTCGGAGCGCCACCGCCATTTTGCGGCTCATCAGACGGGTAGGCCCGACGCGGTCTCGGCCCCAGGCCCGTCTGCCCCCATCATCCTTGAGGGTGGTCCTTTTCTTTTGCTTTGAGTATATGTGTTGTCGGCGCCATCTGTGAAGTAAAACTGTATAAGTGTTGCCGTGTGCTCGGTAGTCGGTTAGCTCTGCATTGTGTTTTGCTTTTACATTTGCTTTTTGTGTATTACTGTGTGTTTCTTCTTCTTTTACATTTGCTTTTGGTGTAATTGTATATGTGTGCTTTCCGTTCATAGCGAAATAAATGTGCTTTATGTTGAACTGTTTTCCCGTTTCGCTTCGTCTTTTCCTTTATTGAATCTCCATCTTACTTCACGTAAAGGGTTGGTCGTGGGCTAAAACGCCCGATAATTAATCGAACCGTCCAGGTTGACGATAACACCGCTCGGTTATCCCGATAGTACGGAACGGGTCGCTTAAAGTGGCCCGTGTCCGAAGTCGACCTGCGGCGAGGTGCGATCGCCCGGTCTACCCTCCGTGTGGGTACTTAGGTAGGTCGAATTTGGCGAGCAACCCTATCCCACGCGGGGGGCCGATTGGCACGATCGTGGTGAGGCCAAAAGGCCCACCCGTGACTAATTCCCGGCGTTAGTCCGAGAGGGTCACGACGGGATTGTCCGTCCGGTGGGCGACGTGCCGCGATTCGAGTTACGTGGCCGTTCGCACGCCGGCGGGCGCGAATCCGCAACTATATATATATATATATATATATATATATATATATATATATATATATATATATATATATATATATATATATATATATATATATATATTTTTTTTTTTGTATACCTTGGTCAAGGCTCGTATGAGAGCTAACACACAACTCACAGCAAGGAGGCATGAGACAAGAGGGGCGGGAGTGGAAGGGACAAAACAGTGGGGAACAGACACATTAGGTGAACTGTGGAAGGGAGAGGGATGGGGATGGGACGGGGAACATGGCGAAGAGAAGATGGACATTTCAGGGACTTTCAGGAAGGAAAACAGGAGAAATGAAGGAAGTGGGCTTGGGTGGATTATCGGGGGTAGAAAAGATCGAGTATTTGGATGGGGGAAGATAAGAGGTGGTGGTGAACAGCTGTTTTGAAAGCCTGAAGGGAAGAATGGGAAAGAATAGAGTGAGGAAGTTTATTCCAAAGGCGGGAAAAAAGAGGAATGAAAGAGTGAAGATGGGCAGTGATTCGTGATTTTGGTAGTTTTACCAGAAGGGGGTTGTTGGCGGACCTTGAGCGCCCTGTGGAAATGTGGTGGGGACAAATCGCAGAGAGAGCAGGGGGGCAACGCTGGAGAGGAGTCGGTAGAAGACAGAAAGACCACCGACCAACCTGCGGTGATTGAGTGAGAGGCCCAAAGACTCAGCTTCATTGCGGGAGATGCCGATGATCTTAAATGCCCTGGTTTCGACAGCGTGAAGCCGAGAAAGGTGGGAGGCAGGAGCACCAGCCCAGAGGGGAGAGCAGTACTCCATCAGGCTACGGACAAAAGCTTTGTAAGTGGTCAGGAGCTCAAGAGGGCCGAGGAAGGACTTAGCACGACGGAGGATTCCCAGTCGGCGACTGGCTTTTGAGGCAAGGTTGGAAATGTGACTTTCCCAGGAAAGGTCATGACAGATAGTGAGACCAAGAAGCTTGAAAGAAAAGACTTCTTCCAGAGGATTGTTGAGAAAGTGGATGGGGGGGTTTTGTAAACGGTCCTTTCGAAGAGACATAGTGAGAGTGTGAGATTTGTCTGGATTGAAAGACATGTTCCACGTGTTGGACCAGTTTGTGATTTTATCCAGATCTGCAGTGAGCGAAGAAGCTGCTGCTTGCCGGTCTGAGGGATGACAGATGGTACGGCAGAGGGTGGAGTCGTCGGCAAAGAGAAATAGAGGATTTTCCAGAGAGTCCGAGAGATCATTGATGAAAACCAGAAAAAGAACAGGGCCCAGAACGCTACCTTGAGGAACTCCAGCCTGCACAGGAAGAGGGGATGAAAGAACTCCATTTAGGGCCACACGTTGACTGCGACAGGAGAGGAAGTCTGCGAGCCATGAGTGGAGATGGCCTTGAATACCATGGGAAGAGAGTTTGGTGAGTAGGGCAGGGTGCCAGACTGTGTCAAAAGCACGTGATATGTCCAGGGATATGGCTCGGATTTCCTGTCTGGCATTGAGGACCTCCATCCATTGATGGGAGAGCAGAAGCAGCATATCCAGGGTAGAGTGACCTGGTCTGAAACCAAATTGATCATTGGAGAAGAGGAAGGATTTCATATCTGAGGCGATGATGGATTCCATCACCTTCCTGATGATTGGGAGAAGGCTGATTGGTCTGTAGTTACAGGGATCTGTTTTTGCACCTTTTTTATGCAGGGCAGTGATGTTAGCAGATTTCCAAGCAGATGGCAGATGACCTTGGTCAAATGAGAGGGTGAATAGAACAGAGAGAGGGTGAGCAAGAGCAGAAGAGCAGGCTTAAAGGACACGTGGGCTGATGCCGTCTGGACCGGTTGCAGAATCTGACTCGAGGTTTGAAAGCAAGCTCTCCACCTTGTCAGGAGAAAAGGATACAGAGTCCAGGGACAGTTGGGTGCGACTGGGTAAAGTGGGTAGAGATAGTGATGGGTTTAGGACACAAGATTTAGCTGCAAACACCGAGTTTAGACATTCAGCTTTATCACGTGTGGAATCAGCAGTGCGGCCATTTGAGGTAAGGGAGGGGATGGAGGGGGAACATACACCAGAAACAGATTTGATTAAACGCCACCAGGATTTTGAGGAGGGAGAGAGGTTTGAGAGTTCAGACTTGAGATGAGAAAGATGTTGTTTTCTGGCTCTCCTAAGGGTAGATACACACTTGTTCCGAGCTTTGTGGAAAGAACTGAGATTGCCCTCAGTTTGGTTTGCTTTCCATGAGGCAAAGGCAAGTTGTTTCAGGACAACTGCCTCGCCACAAGCTTCAGTAAACCAAGGGCGGGAGGAAGGGTAAGACAACTGAACACGAGAGGGGATAAATCTGTGCATGAGGGAGAGCAAGTTTCTTTGAAAGAATTCCCAGGATGAGTTGATGTTTGAGAAAGTAGTGATAGGAGACCAGTCTGTAAGTTTGATGGCTGCTCGGAGACCCTGCCAGTCGGCTTGAGTGAAATGCCAGACTCGACGGCGGTGAGGTGGTTCTCTGATAACAGCCAGAGAGATGTCCACTTTGACAAGGACGTGGTCAGAAGAACCAATTGGAGCGAAGGAAGAGCAGCAGATATTGTCAGGGAAATTTGTCAAAATCAGATCCAGAAGAGATGGAGTACCATTGGTTGAGATCCGGGTCGGGAAGTTGACCGATTGAGTCAGTCCCAATGAGTCGCAGAAAGCTTTTGCTGAGGTGCCATGGCAGGTGAGAGAGGTACCCACACCTAGCCAACTGGCCTGATGACAATTGAAGTCACCACATAAGAGGAAGAGAGAGTTTGGATGAGAAGATAGAAGATGGTCCATGTTTTCGGATAGTGAGGTGTAGATGGAGTCATCACTGTTCGGTGGACGGTACAGTACACATATAAACATGAGGTGGGAGTGGAGGGGAAGCCGAAGCCAGAGGTATTCCTAGGGGTGTGGGGGAGTGAGAGCAGTGCATGGAGAGTGAGGAATAGAGTCTTTGATGAAGAGAGCAACACCTCCACCAGGACGAGGCTCAGGTCTGTCATACCGTAAGAGGGAGTAACCAGGGAGAGATACTTGGGAGTCAGACACGTCTTGGGAGAGGAAAGTTTCTGTTAGGCAGATAATGTCTGGTTTGTCAGTGGCAACCTGTATGGAAATACCTGAAAGGTTTGAGCGAAGGCCCCGGATATTGGAGGTCCACACTTTTAATGAAGAGGAAGGGGAGGAGGCTTTGGGTGCAGGAGGTGGAGGGGAGGGGGAGGGTAGGACAAGGGACGAGGGGGGCAGGTAAGGAGGGTTGCTGAAGGAGTGTGGGGTATTGCAGAACAGCGAGGGGAGGGGGCCGAATGAGGAGGAGAAAAGGCTCTGTGGTGCTGGGGGAGAGGGGGGACAAGAGACAAGGAAGAAGGCAGTTGAGGATTTGAGGAGGTGGAGTGAAGAGATGGAGGTGAGAGGGCAGTGGAGGGAGGCAGGTTGGTGGATGAGAGGGGGGCAACTTTGAGAAGGAAGAGTGAGGGGGATGAAAGGTGGGAGAAAGGTGAGGGGGGAATTTTTGAGAGAGGTGAGAGGGAGGCTTGGAGGGAGAAGAGTGGGATGGTTGCTTTGACAGTGAGAGTGAGGGGTGAGGGGGTGAGTTGGCACTGAAGTTGGAGAAAAAGAATGTTTGATGGAAAGCGAGCATCCATGGCAAACTGTGGTTTTTAAAAGTATGTATATATGTATATGTATATATATATATATATATATATATATATATATATATATATATATATATATATATATATGTATATATATATATATATATGTATATATATATATATATATATATGTATATATATATATATATATATATATATATATATATATATATATATATATATGTATATATATGTATATATGTGTGTATATATATATATATATATATATATATGTATATATATATGTATATATATATATATATATATATATATATATATATATATATATATATATGTGTATATATATATATATATGTATATATATATATATATGTGTATATATATATGTATATATATATATATATATATATATATATATATATATATATGTATATATATATATATGTATATATATATATATGTATATATATATATGTATATATATATATATGTATATATATATGTATATATATATATATGTATATATATATATATGTATATATATATGTATATATATATATGTATATATATATATAGGTATATATATATATATATATATATATATATATGTATATATATATATATATATATATATATATATATATATATATATATATATATATATATATATATATATATATATATATATATATATATATATATATATATATATATATATATATATATATATATATATATATATATATATATATATATATATATATATATATATATATATATATATATATATATATATATATATATACATATATATATATATATATATATATATATATATATATATATATATATATATATATATATATATATATATATATATATATATATATATATATATATATATATATATATATATATATATATATATATATATATATATATATATATATATATATATATATATATATATATATATATAACCAGGCTATGCCAAGGTATATTTATTTGTCTCCCCTTTTAACCTGGAGGTTGAACCTCATTGAATTGAACACCTGGGAGGTTGAACAGCTCACTCATTGAACCTATAAAGATTTGTTCATTCTCAAATTCCTTCAATAGTTTAATTTTCTTTGCACAATAATCCCCATCTAAAATATTGACAAACAAAACATTTGAATCTTTATATTTTTTAAGATACCCCTTTTGTGACATTACGAAATGATAAACTTCTCTTAATGATCTCATCTGGCCACCGCCCGAGTTGCAAATCATTTTTGTGTATAAACCACGCCATAAAAAAAAGTTTTGTTTCAAATGTTTTCAGTTCATGCCGTGAAAATGAGGAAGTGTTTTTTTTGACACGATCGTGCTGTGAAAAGAAAAACAGGAACTATTCTGTGAGACAAGGTCTCGTGTTTATATTTTTTCTCAGAACACGAACTGAAAACATTTGATTCAAAACCATTTTAGGGCATTTTCAGTATGTTTTGAAAATGATTCATACAATCGCCCAGTTATTTTCCAAGCTGCTCGCCTGAAGCGTCATTTCCTGTGGCCGCACCCAATGCTTAAACAATCTCCTCATCGTTGCTTTATAAGTGATTCACCAGACAAAGTTTCTGCCAGACGGGATTTTCATTTTTACAACTGAGACATGGACTCACTCTCTTCCGATGAAGACAACAGCTCACTACAAAGTTGGTAAGTTTGTGTATGGTTTTCTCTTTGAACGATGAAGCAATTGATTATATATTAAATCGTGATAATGCGAAAATATATATTTTTTTCCTGACAGGTCGTTGGAAGTGGAGTTTACATATCACGATGAGGTGCATCAAATGAATGCTCTTATTGAAGAGATCAATGATTTTAGAAGAGAATTGAAAAACATTTATAATGAGTGGTACGAAGTCTTATCACGGCCTCTGATCTCGAATGAATTAAACCAATGGTGAGACACGTGTGTGTGTGTGTGTGTGTGTGTGTGTGTGTGTGTGTGTGTGTGTGTGTGTGTGTGTGTGTGTGTGTGTGTGTGTGTGTGTGTGTGTCGCTTTCCCTGTCTGTTTGTATCTCTCTCTGTCTGTCTCTTCATCTATACCCTTGACTTATTATTATTTTTTTTTTTCAGCACTATCACACAACATCAGCTGTTGAAGCAATCTTGTACAACACATGATTTTCTGGAGGTAAATGTTTCTGAATTATTATTAATATCACTCTCTCTTTAGAATGTCGTCTTATGTTGGTTGCATTATTAGTTTGAACGCGGTTTTGTCAGTACACTGGAATTCATTTTATTGGCCTTGAAAGGATGACAGGCTCCTGGTGTGTTAATTCAGTGGTCAACGAGGCTGGTGTGTTAATTCAGTGGTCAACGAGGCTTACTCATATTACCATGTAATTATCTTTATAAAACCTAATTATTATCCACTTTTTGTTTCAAAACAGAATATGGTGTCTGAATTTCGAAATCACAAGACATCTGAAGAAGATTGCTGGGAAAGATTATACATTCTCGCAAATGAATATTTAATATTTTCAATATTAATAAATTACATTTGTTTTGTTTACAATTACTTGATTCTGAATTTCAAGAAGAGGATCAAGACATGAAGGGGGGATAGGTGCGCCCCCCCAATGACCCATCACCCCCTCATCCCATCCCTCCCCTCCCCATGTGTGTGTGTGTGGGGAAGGGTGGGGGTGGGATGAGGGAGGTGGTGGGTCAAAGGTGGGGCGCACAGGGGGATGAGGGGGTGGGGCTTGTGTGGGTGGGGTTTATGTGGGTGGGGCTTGTGTGGGTGGGGCTTGTGTGGGAGGGGTGTGTGTGGGTGGGATGTGGGAGGGGTTTATGTGGGTGGAGCTTGTGTGGGCAGGGTTTATGTGGGCAGGGTTTATGTGGGCGGAGCTTCGGTGGAGCTTATGTGGGAGGGGTGAATGTGGATGAGGCTTATGTGGATGAGGTTTGTGTGGATAAATGGATGGGTGGAGAGATGGGTGGATGGGTGGATGAGTGGAGCTTGTGTGGATGGGTGGATAATTTTTTAATTAAATAAACATGTTGTGTGTGGGGAACTAATTAAGTAATCACTAATTATGTGAATATGATGAATATGGGTGGAGCTTGTGTGGGGTGGAGTTTTTGTGTGTGTGGGGTTTGTGTGGAGCTTGTGTGGGTGGGGTTTATGTGGGTGGGTTTTGTGTGGGTGGAGTCAAAAAGGGGCGGAGTCAAAAAATTTCAATTTATCTTTGTCTTTTGTAATTCCTGTGAATAAAATGAACCTAAAATCTCTTCCCCTTCCAAATCATATATCTTATAAGTCCAAGGAACCGTATCTATTACATCAACAATTTTAAAAAGCTCGTTGGTCCATCTTTTAATATAACCCTTTTCAAAATGAGATTTCCACCTATATATTCTTACGATATCACCAACTTTGAACTTAGGTTTTCTGACATTAATCTCTTTTTCATATTTTAATTTTGTAAATGTTTCTGATGGTTTCATATTTGTTGACGTGTGAATCGTGTCATTATACTTATCCACAATATCCTGAATAAAAGATGACCATTGTTGTGAACCGAGTTGTGTGAATTTTTTCTCTCTTTTAAGGTACGATTAAAACGTTCAACAACAACTGCCTTCCCTTCATTAAAGGTACTGTATAATGTAATACTGTTATTTTTTAGAAAATTCATAAATGTCTTGTTATAAAACTCTCTACGCTCATCAGTCCACAATTTTTTAGGTTTTCTCTTACTTTTATTAAATATCTGTTGAAAGGCTAACATAAGAGTATTACCTGTTTTGTTTTTTAATGGCACAACCCACGCATATCTACTCCTCAAATCAATAACGGTTAAAGCATACTTGTACCCCTTATCATTATTAAGTTCAATCAAATCAGCAGACCAGATATAATCAACTTCCTTGGAATAAACTTTCCTTCTCTGAAACTTTGTGAATATTGGTTTATGTAATTCATCAGCTAATTGCTCTTCAGTCTTAATAACATCATTAGAGCCTATAAGTTTTTTGAATTTCCAAGACCAAGTTTCAATTTAGCACTGATCATCTTCTTCACAATGAACCGATCAACTTTTTCTCTCAAGGTTGGATTTTGTATCAGAGACAAATTATACAACATTTCTCTATCGGCTTCATGCTTTTCTTCCAACGTTGTGGTATTCCCATAATCAATATCGTGTCTCATGCACACTTCATCAACTCTATTGATAGGCTGACTCCAGAATTTAGGATTGTCTACCTCATCTAATCTTTTATCCAAGTTTGTGCCTGGACCACAGAAAGAATACCCTGGAAGATGTAATTCCCCTGGTATTCCAGTAGTTGTAAATTTACTTCCTGATAAAAACTTTTGTATATCTCCTCCTCGTTTGTGTTTGGAGATAAATTGATTTTTTTTTGAACCACACACCGAACATATACCTTTTTGTATAACCCTGTTATTTTTACTTTTAATATATGAAATATTTTTAGTATTAGTTTTCTTTTTACATTTGAGACAATAACTCATTTATTTATGTGAAAAATTCCTGCAGAGTGCAAAAACCTTTTTAGTTTCCAACATGCACATTTGAATCTTAATTTTTAAAACATAAAGAATCCTTAGAAATGCCTTCACTCTCTCCTCCATTTATTTAAGAAAAAAAATAAAAATGAAAAACTTGAATTAAAATGAATAGCTTGGCGATGTCAATAGTCTTGAAGAAAATATTGTAAATAGACTTGTCAATTCTTTGTTTTCCTCCTCGGTGGGTTGAGTTATTTTCTGTAATACCACCAATCTTTTTTGAATCTCACTGGTTTCCATATTTTGATATTTATTTTGTCTCGCTCTTTCCTCCCTCTCTCTCTTCTCTCTTTCCTCCCTCTCTCTCTCTCTTCTCTCTCTTCTCCCTTTCATCCCTCTCTCTCTTCTCTCTTTCCTCCCTCTCTCTCTTCTCTCTTTCCTCCTTCTCTTTCTTCTCCCTCTCCTCCTTCTCTCTCTTCTCCTTTTCCTCCTCTTCCCTCTCTTCTTCAACTCCTTCCTCATCCCTTACTATCCTTGAATCGCTTACACCCCATAGAATATTATACATATATTCATCAGGATTTCTTGTTATTCCTGTATCCAAAATATTTTTTTACAACAGGAAACCAATAAAATTTCTTTTGAATTTCTAAAAGAGCCTTACCTTTTCTTAACTTTATAATTTTTTCATTATTTAACATTTTCATTAAATCTAAAGTTGTCGGTTTATCAACATCAGCATAATGCCAATCTTTTATTGAAAATACCTCATTCTTATGTTGTAGAACATATTTATTAAAATACCGAATACCCTTTTCTTGAAGGTATGCTTGGACACAGAAATGATAATTTTCTTGAAGCCTTCTTGCTGTCATTTATG
>NC_140964.1:1834732-1847232 GCF_056783735.1 Eptatretus burgeri | reverse complement strand
GGAAAATGGTGGGTGTTAACGTCAATGGAAAGAGGTGGGTGTCGAGCCTCCATTGGGCGAACAGCTATCTCGCGTGCATGAATGTGTCTGTCGTAAAGAGAAAAAGGAGCTTTCCATAAGAGAGGGAATCTAATCTTTACCCTTCTCAACACATCACAGTTAGAATCCCACCAGACATGGGGATGGGTCTATCCTGGACATGCATTAAGGGAAATAACTGTCTGAGGACCGAGATGTTTGTATGTATTCGTCAGATTGGATTCTGAAATCCGTAACAATATATATGTACATATATACATTTGTATGTATGTACATGTATATATATTGTTGCGGATTCGCGCCCGCCGGCGTGCTGACGGCCACGTAACTCGAATCGCGGCACGTCGCCCACCGGACGGACAATCCAGTCGTGACCCTCTCGGACTAACGCCGGGAACCAGTCACGGGTGGACCTTTCGGTCTCACCGCGATCGAGCCAATCAGCCCCCGCGTGGGATAGGGTTGCTCGCCAAATTCGACCTACCTAAGTACCCACGCGGAGGGTAGACCGGGCGATCGCACCTCGCCGCAGGTCGACTTCGGACACGGGCCACTTAAGCGACCCGTTCCGTACTATCAGAATAACCGAGCGGTGTTATCGTCGACCTCGACGGTTCGATTAATTATCGGGCGTATTCAGCCCACTACCAACCCTTTACGTGAAGCAAGATGAGGATTCAATGGAGGAAAAGACGAAGCGAAGCGGGAGAACAGTTCAACAATAAAGCACATTTATTCGCGGCACACGGGAAGCACACAAATACAATTCCACCAAATGCACACAGAAAAAACACAATTCCATTTACACAAAAAGCAAATGTAAAAGCGAAAACAATGCAGAGCTAATACCGACTACCGAGCACACGGCAACACTTATACAATTCTACTTCACAGACGGCGCCGACAACACATACCCAAAACCAAGGAAAAGAAATCCCCCAAGAATGAGGCAGGCCTGAGGCCGAGACCGGGTCGCGCCTACCCGTCTGGTGATGAGACGCGGAGCGGCGATGGCGCCGCACTCCGCGGGCCTCGCGGACAGTGCCTGGCAAGGGGTGGGAAAAAAGGGGCCCCCTTGGTCGCACTATCTCAGCGCGGGGGGAAACAGGAGGGGGTTGCTGATGCTCGGGGTATAGAGGATCTTTATTATCCCTGGTGTGCGTCTCCACCTCGGCCAGGTCGCGCTGCTGGCCTCCCTCGGGCGTGCAGCTCCTGGCACCGACGCGAGCACCCCCTCGTCTGCCTTCGCCGCTCCCGCCTCTCCGCCTCTGGACTCTCCACCCTGGACTCTTCTTTGGGCTCCCCTCGTTCGACTCTCTTCAGCTTCTCCAGCTACTGCAGGCTTCGGGCTCCAGACTTCCACACTCTTCTCTGACTCTTTCTCCCTCCGACTCCTTCTCGTTCTCTGACTGACGAACACCGTCCTTTTTATCCCCCCGTAGCTTCGCCTTTGACCCCCTCCCTTCGACCTTTCACCTCGCTCCCCATTGGCCCGAGAAAAAGTGGGCGTGAAGGCTTTTTGATCCACAAATTTGCATATATCGATCGTTCTGGAGGCGGGGCCAAATCGCCCCTCGCTCACCGATTGGACGGCAAAAAGTGGGCGTGTGTCGTTTTTGATCCGTTTTTGAAGCACAAAATCCGTGATTTTGTACACGCTGTTCAACGTGCGCCCTGCACGAGTCCAACACCGGTACCCACAGCGGGGCAAGAACGGTGGCGATGCTACGGTTGCGAGGTGTGACGTGAAGGTCGTGGCGGTTGTGGTGAAGCGGTGGTTGTGGTTGTAATCATGGCGGTTGGTCCAAAATAAAGATAGTAAAAGAAAAACGGCTATCCTGAAGAGTCGCAGCACGCATAAATGACATGTATTCCCACTAGACAACGGGTTTGGGCCTAACTACACATGCACTTACCGAGATACCTCACCTAAGGGACCTGAATGGTGGTTTGCGAATTTGGTAACCACAACAATATATATATATATATATATATATATATATATATATATATATATATATATATATATATATATATATATATATATATATATATATATATATATATATATATATGGATGGATGTAGATATTTCAAAATGTAGACAGGATTCAATTTCATATTACATTCATATTACAGGTCAGGATTCAAACCCAGGCTCGACAGTTTAGAGGTGAGTGAGTGTACCGACACTGAGGAGTGAAGCAGCATTACTCCAGCATGACTCCTCAAATTGACGACTTTTCTTTTTTTTAAGTTGCTCAGGAATTAAACCGAAACTCATCATCACACCATTTGAAAGCCTTTTTCCCTGAGCAGGGGTCAGCTTTTTGTGGGCTCCAATCATGGTACCCTTTCTTGTGGCAAGTTTTTATTTTTTTAATTTTTTTTTTTTTTTTTTTTTTTTTTTTTTACGGCCAGATGCCCTTCCTGACGCCAATCCTTTAGTCGCCTTCGACCCTGCAAGGATAATTACCAATATACTGGTACTCATTTTGCCGACCATCGGAAGGATGACAGGCTGAGTCAACCCCCCCCCCTCCCCCCCCCCCCGATGCTAACTCAGTGGCCAGCGGGGCTCAAACTCAGGACCCCGAGGATCACAAGCCACCACCTTAACCACTAAGCCACACTAGGCTCATAATTAAACCGAAACTAGCAAGGTTTATTAATTTCTCACTAAGAAAAATAATCTAGTAGCTTATGTGAACAATTTACAGTCTTCAGTTTGAGAATCCATTGTTTCATTTTGAAGAATCTCATGAAATTGATCAGATTTAGAAGAGCCGCGTGTGTGTGTGTGTGTGTGTGTGTGTGTGTGTGTGTGTGTGTGTGTGTGTGTGTGTGTGTGTGTGTGTGTGTGTGTGTGTGTGTGTGTGTGTGTGTGTGTGTGTGTGTGTGTGTGCGTGCGTGTGCGCGTGCGTGTGCGTGTGTGCGTGTGCGTGTGCGTGCGTGCGTGTGCGTGCGTGTGTGTGTATCAGTCAGAGCAATAACTGGGAATTTGGTCAGTGCCACCACACAATGGCCTACTCTTTTTAAAGGTACCACACGACCATTAACATCCATAAGTGACTGTGGGTAAAACTAAAATCTATTGAGACAAGTTGGTGTGTGCATGTACACGTACGCTTGCGCACTTCCACCTGTGCACCTTGCCTTTTTTGAGACGACCTGTACATTATGCAAGAAGAGTTCTCAAAAGAGGGGATTGATTGGCTAAATGTTCTTTTCACCTGTCCTTACCATGCCTGTATGCCATTGTATAATTGATTGATGATTTTTATGCTTTGGTATGCAACTCTCATGAAAATACTGTTTGGTTAAATGGAAGACAATTGTTGTGGTGCTGGCATTTTTTGACGGAGAGAAAGCATTCACCGTTTCATACATTTTGCTCATTTTACATGCAGCACATGTTTGATGTGATCCTGGATGAAAACCAGCTTGAGGAGGCTTGCGAACACCTGGCAGAGTTCCTCGATTCGCACTGGAAGGCCGCACACCCACCACGTACCAGCCTACCTACATCGATCAACTCTGCTTCTCTACCCGAGGCAGCTTTACGGGTATATAGGCTCATCATATGCTTTTGGATATGACAGTCAAACTTGTGGCCTATTTTGCAATGTTGTTGAAATGGACCCCCCCCCAAAAAGGACCCCCTTAATCCTGTGTTGATTGCAATGAAAAAACATCCTTGCCCCAAATTCAAAATTGAAGGCACTACCAATTAGTATATCCCCCCAGCAGGCAAGACTCAGTTTTAACATTTCAACCACCAAGTGTATTCATCGATTGTTGGCATGGGAGCTGGAGGATAGAGTCCCTGTTGGTATAAGAAATGCTCGATACAATGACAAATCCATCGAGCACGTCTTCATTCCAACGAGGCTTTGTTGTATTCACAATTTCTGGGGTTTCTGGGGGGGAATTCATAAAAAACAATAAAAAAATGAAATTTTTAATGTTACACACCATATCATTCGAGAGCATTGCTTTAGCACGATACGTACTGCTCGGGTGAAGAAAAATGAAAGTTCAGGTGTTTCGAATTTAGTCGAGAACTGCACATTTTGATACCATTTAGATTTCAAATTGACATTTGGATCGGTGTCCAGTGATATTACGTTAGTTACCTCCACCACCGAATGTGGACAGAGGTTTTATTTTAAACCATGTCTGTCTGGCTGGCTGGCTGGCTGGCTGGCTGGCTTTGAGCAGGATGTCGGAAAAAGTTATGGACAGATTCAAACAGAATTTGATGGGCAGGTTGTGTGTGTGACAAGGATTAATTGATTCGATTTTGGTGAAGATCCGGATCTGATAAAAAAAATTATTCTCCCAGTGATTCTTTACCATTGAGAGATAGGCCCAAAACGACATATAGTATGATATCTCAAAACGTTGTGGATGGAGTCAGACAAAACTTGGTGGATGAGTTGGTTCGGTGATCAGAACAAGCCGATTAGATTTTGGTTCAGGTCTGGATGAGAATAGTTAAGAGGCTGGCCTTTTGCCACACACCTGGAAGGCTTGATCACATGAAAGTGAAACTGCAACTTCTTGCATTGGTCACAATTAGCATTTCTACCCTTGTTTTCACTTCTCAGAGTGAACATCTCTGTACTTGGATACATTTGACATTGAATTATATCTTATTCACAGTGAATACTCAGTGCTCAATAGCTCACTTGTTTTCTCTGAATCCAAATTTCCCAAGCCTGATATGATGTGTGTGTGTGTGTGTGTGTGTGTGTGTTTTTTTTTACGTGTGCATGCACATGTGAAGAAAGATCATCGTGTGTGTGTGTGTGTGTGTGTGTGTGTGTGTGTGTGTGTGTGTGTGTGTGTGTGTGTGTGTGTGTTTTTTTACGTGTGCATGCACATGTGAAGAAAGATCATCATGTGTGTGTGTGTGTGTGTGTGTGTGTGTGTGTGTGTGTGTGTGTGTGTGTGTGTGTGTGTGTGTGTGTATGTGTGTGTGTATGTGTATGATGTAAGACGTGTACATATTAACCTATGCATATGAGGGGAGGGAGGTGTCAAGGCTTCCACCTTTTGGCATACGCAATATGTATATTGGTTCACGAAAAAATATTTTCACGAAAAAATAGTGACCACTATATTCGTTATTGTTGTGTGTCTGTCTGTCTGTCTGTCTGTCTGTCTGTCTGTCCTGAGCATGGCTCCGTGGGTTTTGATCCGATCCTGACAAAATTTTGGTGGGAGGTTTATATCATGATGTAGTTGTGTTTTCCTGAAAATGGGCATGGGGCGCCCATTATGGGCGGAGCCACGCCCAAAAAACGTGTTTTTAGGAGGTAGCCGATTTCAATTTGCATCTTCTCCTAGGGGGTTTGTCAAATCTGACAGGGGTTTCGGTATTTGGTTAGCCCAATGGCACCTGCATAGCACCATGGAGCTCGATTTTTCATTTTCGTCCCAAGGTCAAGGTCACAAGGTCACGAACTTGGAAAATCGCGAATTTTGACATAAAAATTTTCTTCTCCGAGGGGTTTGTCGAATCTGGCAGGGGTTTTGGTATTCGGTTAGCCCAATGACATCTGCATAGCCCCACGGAGCTTGATTTTTTTTTCATTTTCGTCCCAAGGTCAAGGCCACAAGGGCACGAACTTAAAAAATTGCGAATTTTGACAAAAAAATCATACGACCGCCCAAACTTTGAGAGCTCGGATGACAATATTTTTTATGCATAAACTTGAGATCAAATTATGGATAATCCGAGGAGTGCGAAATGCCATATAGCCTATATGATGTTATATTGTTCCTGGAATGTTCCAGAGGAAGTTTTGCACCAAAGGTCATAATCCTTGACCTTTGACCTTTAAAGGTCACAAAGGTCAAATTTTCAAAGTTGTGGGAATCGAACCGGGTTTTCGACCTTCTTCGACGAACTAACTCCAATAAGCTATAGCACGTATCCTGTTTCCTTATTTTAATGTCCACAACATTGTTTTGTGACCTTTAAGGTTATGCAAAGGTCAAATTTTTAAAGTTGTTGAACGAAACCGGGTTTTCGACATTTTGCATCTAATAACCTGTCACTCGTACCACATCATGTCGATCATTTTTATAACTTGGTCAAACATTATCACATTGTCTCATCCTTGACGTCTGAAACAATCTACATCGTCAAATACCGCTCGTGGACCATCGTCATCTTCAGACTTGTTATTTATTTGTATCCATCTGCTTCCAAAAAATTTACTGCACATCTTCATATGGTAAAGCATTCTATTCATAAAATGTATTGTAACTGGTTATTAAAAGCTGACGTTACATTCATGTATCACTGGAGATCAAAGCCTGGGCAGCTGGGCCCAGACCTCAAAATTAATAAGTGCTTTTACAAAGGCCATTAAATTTAAACACAAGCTTGGGGCAGCTCTTCACTCTTGCATTACCCTCAGGGAAACTTGAGATGGATATACAACTACTACTTGTGAAAGGACAGCACCACCCAAGATCCAAATAAAGAAATATGGACAGCACCACCCAAGATCTAAATAAATAAATAAATAAACAAACAGGAAGCATACTACTGTATGTATGTATGTATGTATGTATATATATATATATATATATATATATATATATATATATATATATATATATATATATATATATGTGTGTGTATGTAGGAGGAGGGGGAGTGTGAAGAAAAAAAAAGAGGAAAGGTGTTAGAAGGGGATTTATGTCGAGGAGGGATGTGAAGGTCATTCTACCATTGTGTGGGTGTTCTTTGTGTCCAAGAGTGCAGATGCATCAGATGTTACGAGGAATGTTTGTTGTGGTGATTGATTGTGAGAAAGGGAAAATCCCAATATGTCGCACGTCCATTCTCTCCCTCACTTTTCTCTGTAAAATGTTTGAGTTGTGATACAATTCTTCAGCCAAGGGTTTTGATATCATGTCATTTAAACTGGCAAGGATCAGATAGGTTTGGTTCAATGTAAACCAATGCAAGATCATTCATCGAGGTAGAGCAGTTGATGAGGAAATTTAACTCGTGTCTCGAGATTGGCCTACTCGATCAGAAATCATCACAGATTTGACACACACACACACACACACACACACACACACACACACACACACACACACACACACACACACACACACACACACACACACACGGTAATGCAAGCAGAGTGCAAGAATATATCACTAACAGTTCTCACCACTCACAGCTTAAGAAGCAATCACTGATGTCCTTGTTTGTTTGTTTTTCTACACTGGGTGTCAGTGAAGTGTGAGTAAAAGCACCTGGTCTCGCATAACAGGTGGATCTGCTTTTTGGCCTGGATTAGGTGATGTGCTGTTCAATTGGCATCACTTTTGCAATGATGCTGACTGTGTGCACATTCACACAAAAGCTTTTTCACATTTATTATTTATATTACTCCATGTGTGGTTATTTTTCTTGACATGGACTACTTTCTGTTTTTAGACAATCGTCTCGCCAGCAAAGGACTCGTCAGAGCCAGTCTGTGATTTATATTGTGGTGGTCACGACAGTCCAGGAGAGATACAATCCTGCGGTGGCACCCGGTCAAGGAATCGCTTGGATAAGGGGCGCCATTCTGCATCTTACGATGAAGATTATCATGAAAGCAACATCTCACGCAGCAGAGGAATGGAAGACGATGGGGAATCGGTGGTTATGAGAACAAACCTGGGTACACCCCTGGTGGCACGACATTCAGGCAGTCAGGTTGGCTCGGCCTCTGATGGTCAGCGAAAACCTCGAGAGCACAGGCGGCGCATGGCATACAGCAGGGCCGATTCACAGGGAAGCAGCGGCCTGCCCGGAAGCGTTGGGAGCAGAGATGAAGTGCCACGAGAGATATTGGGAGGGGTCGAGATGGAGGAGGAATCAATGCATTTGCGGGGATGTGCAGACAGTTTGATGGGACGAAGGCAACACCGGCACCGAAAGGATCAGTACGCGCATAAAACGCAGGACGCTTGAAGTTGCTTTGAACTAATTCATCATCATTCCTGATCAGAAAGATGCAAGAGCCGATCTTTCGGAGACACAGAGAAAGTGTCATATTGCATGAAAGGTCAAAGGTCATGCCTGGAGACTTACTACATTCACATTTCCATCCAAAGTGAATTATTGGAGGTTGTTACTCATGCATCTGTTGTTACATCACACACCTGTTCAGAGGTAAGACTCATTGGTGCTTCATTATTGCTTCCACTCCATTGCACACATTTCCAAACCTGGGCCATTTATCCTTATCTCTTGCAGTTATGAGCTTGAGAACAAATTGTTGGAAGACCTCAGGGCATCTCTTCCCAACAATGTAATTCCTGAACCTCAGTACTCTCAAAGTTTCATTTGCTGCCAGTTTGATTTGGCCATTGGGAATGAATAATGTGGCAGCGAAATAAACTCTGACGGTTGATGAGAAAAACGCCATCCCAGCACACGAGGTGTCATTGCACAGCAGCACTACAGTGGGTTCAGAAGCAGCAGTAGAATTTGGAGTGCCGTGAAGTCACATTGAATCATGACAATCAACGTGCTGCCTGTCTGGCACACATTCCATAGAAAACTCGACATTTTCCTCCAGTTTCTGCTGCGGCTAGGGCTGTGCAATGCGATTGATGCCGAGCGCACGGTGCACTTTCCTGTGCCCATGCGACAAGAGACATTTGGATATGTGATGTTTAGCTCCGGAGACATCAAAACACTTCAGGTGAGTCCTGCTGCTGTTTCAATAATGATCCAGCCATGTCAGATAAGGCTCAAAGTCACTCGAATCCCCATGATTACGATGGTTGCAAAAGCCACGAGTCTGTTCCAAATTCTTCACGTCAGGTTCACAATGTGTGTGCAGTGGAAGTGGATCCAGACTTCAGTTGAAGTGTGAATGTGGTTAACATAGACCGTAGTCATTGCTAATTGCTGAAAATAATCCGGATAATAAATGGGCTTTACTGTCCATTGCCTTGTTTACCTGATCTTTTCCTGCTTGCTTTTTCTTTTTCCACTTGGCCATGCTGCTTCTCAACATAAACAATCTTCCTAAACCTTTGCCTTCTGTAGCTAAGGCAAGTTTGCCACTTGTAAAACCCCTGTGCCTGTGTGCTTGCCTTCGAATATTTCCCCCATTCACTCCTCTCTGAGCAGGGATGAGTGTGCTCGAGTTTGCACAATGCAGAAGCACCTGAGTGTGGCAGCTTTTATGGTCTGTCCTATTGGTCAGTCCTGTCGCATTTATGACTGTTCTCGTAATTCATATTTAACGGTCACGTAACCACAATGTAATCCATTGTAATTTATTTTCGTTGTCGTCGTAGTTTTCTTGCACCTGCAATTCCTAATGGGGTGTTCTAAACATTACGAGTCATCATTATGATGCATTGCGAAAAGCACGTGATGTTCAGGTACCCAGATTGCCATAACCTATAAGACCTGCATCCGGCGAAGGTGAGCTGATAGCTCCTGCAGTGATTTTTTTTTTCTCCACCTTTTGACACTTCTGTCTTATTGCAAGGGATCAGGTACGCACTTAAGTTACTCGGCTTCTCAGAAAGTCGGTACAATTATGTTTTGATTTCATCTATTCCTAAAGAACAAAAAACATGTTTTTTCTGGAGGTTTGATATAAAATGGGTGTTTTTATTTATATATACATATATAAATATATATTGTATGTACAGCCTTTGTATTGATAATTGGGAAGAAACTGTACATAATTATGTGACTGAATGTAAATTATATGCAGATATTTTAGTGACCAATCATGCTGTTTTGTGTCTTTAATAAAAACACAAACGAATCTTTCTGTTTAGTAAGTGTCACTTGATCATTAACGCTGGTAGGATAGCCTCGAGGCCATCTCGACCCAGCGAGAAACTGCCAGCCCGGTGTTTCGCGGGCAGTGTCCCTCGGATGGACAATAAACTGGGCGTCTCATCAGCCAGCGTGAGTTGGTGGACGTTAAACACCCCATGATGTCCTTCGTAAAGAGTAGGCCAGCTGTCGTAAGCACACTGAACAAATTCCAAATTCCTGCTTTAACCTACAGGAGGCACTGCATCAGCGGCACAGCTGTGCCCCTCAGCAAAAAAAAAAATGCAAGCTGCCAACCATTACACAAAAGAAGACCTAATCGTCACACCTGCATCGGCCACCTTTGCCCGATGCTTTGTGACATGTTACTGTTCACCCTCTCCCTATGTGTGGTGTCCAATGTTTGGGAAATATTTTAATAATCGTTGCACACCTGTGTTAGCAAGCACATTCTTTTATCTGACAAAGCGTGACTGTGTGTTTTAATCGATGGGATAAAGCTATCCATGTATGCTGTGTCCAATGGAAGCGAAAATAAGTTGGTTATACAAATATCCACGTGTTCTGACATCCCAACATTCTTTTCCTTACTTCTCTCACTTTTTTTCAATTGCATTCCCACCACCTTTCGAGCAATCTATTTATTACGTAATAAATAAATCTGGTGGAATATTTTACCAACACCCAACCCAATCTCATTCTTCAGATAGTCAGACTGCAGCTTCTTCCCTTTCTTCAGAACTTGACAAAAATCACAAGATGGTCAAACACTTGGAATGTCTTTCAATCCTGACAAATCCCTATCCCTCCCCCTCCTCCTCCCCCTTCCCCTTTCTCTTCCCCTTCCTCCCCTCCCCCTCCCCCTCCGAAAGGACCGTCTGGCAAACCCTCCTCATCTATTTTCTTTACAAACCTCTTAAGGAAGTTCAGTCATTCAAACTCCTGGGTCTCACTATCAGCCATGATCTTTCTTGGGCGAACCACATTTCAAAGGTGGCCTCCAAAGCCATCCGACGACTGGGCATCCTCCATCGTACAAAATGCTGTTTGGAACACCTGAACCCCTATCCAGCAACAAGGCCTTCATCCACAATTTGATGGAGTATTGCTCTCCCCTCTGGACCGGCTTCCCTCCCTCCCAGATTTCTGCAGGGCATACACGGTCCACGAACAACCCACTTCTGGTGAAACTACCTAAATCCTGGATCATTGTTTTTTGGGGTTTTTTGTGTACATTGTCGAAGCTTGTATGAGAGCAAACACACAATGCACAACAAGGGGGGAAGGATGAAAGAGTGGGGAACAGAGACATAAGGAGATCTGTGGAAGGGACTGGGATGGGGCGGGGAACATGGGGTATACAAGATGGACACCACAGGGACTTTTCAGGACCTTACACGACAGGGACCTTTTTCAGGAAGAAAAGTAGGGAATTTGAAGGATGTGGGTTTGGGGGGATTAGTGGGGGTAGAAAAAGATTGTGGTTTTGGATGGGGGAAGATAAGAGGTGGTGGTGAACAGCTGTTTTGAAGACCTGGAGGGAAGAGTAGGATTGAAGAGAGTGTGGGAGTTTGTTCCAAAGGTGGGTAAAAAGAGGAATGAAAGGGTGAAGGTGAGCAGCGATTCTTGATTTTGGTAGTTTTCCCAGAAGGGGGTTGCTGGCGGACCTTGAGCGCCCTGCCGAAATATGGGGGGGGGGGGCTATACCGGAGAGGAAACGGTAGAAGACAATCGACCTGCTTGTGGTGAGAGGCCCAAAGACTCAGCCTCACCACGGAAGTTACCAATGATCCTAAATGCCTTGGTTTTCACAGCGTGAAGCCGAGAAAGGTGAGAGGAAAGAGCACCAGCCCAGAGGGGAAAGCAGTACTCCATCAGGCTGCGGACAAAAGCTTTGTATATGGTCAGGAGCTCAGGTGGGCCTGTTCACCTCCACTCATCTGTTTCTCTCTTATTTTTTTCCTGCCCATCGAAGCAACTTCCACATTCTCTTCAATCTCATTCTTCCCTCCAGGTCTTAAAAGAACGGTGTTCACCACCATCCAAATTTCCCTCCTGAGAGTGTCCATCTGTATCAATCTTGTCCACTCCATGCATCCTCTCCTGCCCCTCATTCCTCCTCACACCCATTGTTTGTCCATCTTCCTCGATCTTGCCCTTCAACTCCACTGTACTGGCATGGCATTTAACAAGCCTCCCCCTCCCTCCACTGTTCCTTTTGTCTTGTTGCATCCTGATCCGCTCAGTGTACTCGCAGTAGCTCTTCAATAAACATTGACAATGTATACAACAAAAATATACCCTCCTCCACTGGTCTGAACCCCTGAAAGTGTGCAGAACCATGGGGAATAGCCTGAAAGTAAAGAGGAGAAGAGGAGAGTCTTTCAGTCAGAGTATAAAGAGGCAAGTCTTTCAATGAGTAAGTATAAGAGAAGATTCTTTCAACCAGAGAGTTGAAGAGGAGAGTCTTTCAATCAGAGAGTATAGTACAAGAGGAGAGTCCTTCAGGCAGAGTAGAAGAGGACAGTAGTAGGGTAAGAATACTGATTCTGGCTCACTTTTCCCCATGTAAATGAATGGGGGATTTTCAGCGATTTATTTTTTTTTTCCCTAAAAATAAACCCCCTTTTTAT
>NC_140964.1:1810493-1825493 GCF_056783735.1 Eptatretus burgeri | reverse complement strand
AGACAAGACACTCGCAAGCCGCTCTTTTTTCGTTCCGGACAATCCTGAACCTCCGATCCTTCCTCTTCACTCGTGTGTTCTCCTTAGATATATTTGTTTTTTAATCTCATAAGTTATAAACATTAAACTTACAATAGAACATAAATTATGTTGTTATGATTTATAGACTTAATTTTGTAAATGTAAATTTTGAAATCGCAGAATATCAATTATATATCAGAATAATCATGGAAGAATCTTACCTCGAGGCTCGATGAACTGAGAAAACATTCCATCAAAAAGCCTCTGTTGTGGAAGTTACACTTTTGACCTTTCTTCACATCTTAGAAGTACGAATTCATTTATTTTACCACACATTTATCCCACATAGCCTGCGTACCAGTTATGTGAACCCATGGCAAAATAACCAAAAGGCAGTTTACTGGTCCACAGTGGACTTTTTCAACTCATGATGTAGGATCAGTAACATTTAGAAGTTCACGCTCGCAGATGGAATTGCCAGCTTAAAGTTGTCTTCAGAAAAATGGTAGATGAGTTAATGATTTGGGATCCTGTCTGGTCACCTCTGACTTCATTGTATTTTATCTCTGATGTGCCTGTTTAACCAAATTGAATTAGGTACACTCATTATACATTGATATGGATAAACCGAATGTTGATATCTCAGGGGGTAAACAAAACCCACAATTTATCAAAACAACATCTTCAGTTTCTCAACACCTCACCGAGCTCTGAAGGTCATGCTTTTCCAAGCTGCACTGGAACGGAGAACATCAGCCGTTATCAAAGGTCGGGGCCAAAGATGCAAAAAGCGGAAGTTTGAGTTGATCATCTAAGGAAGAGAGAAGGAGGTGTTGCATGGAAAATGGAGGCTTCATGAATGTGGAGGCAGACAATGAGTAAGATGAAAGTGAAATGAAAAATGAAAGAAAAAGGTGCCTTCTCTAAACTGGAGGCTCCCTCCTTCAAAACATGGTGGTGCCTTGTCAAGTCTGTCTCTCGAATATACTCCCCTCCACCTTGTGGACCTTGTGAAACCCCCTCTTAGTGAAACTGTCAAAATCCAGAATTACTGCTCACCTCCAATCATTTACTTCTCTTTTTTCCGACGTGTGGAACCAACTTTTACATTCTCTTTTATCTTATTCTTTCCTCCAGGTTTTCAAGAGAGCTGTTCTCCCCTTGCACTTTCCCCTACCCCTCATTGTTTCCTGTATTTTTTTTTCTCACTTTTCCCTGCTGTTGGTATTTCTAACTTTTCCTTTTGCTGTTCCTTTTGTGATGTTGCATCCTGATCCGTGCTGCGTTCTCAGTCTTCCACAAGCCTTGACTATGTACAGTCAACCCCCGCTTCATCGCGGTTCACCTATCGCGCCCCCGGTTCATCGCGGGTTTTCCCTTGGAACGTAACTATTTTTTCTGCGGATTCCTCCGGTACATCGCGGTAATAATATATAAAATATAAATTATTTAAGCAATAAATTATAACGTTTGTCGCTCGACCAGTCACACAACGCACGAGACAAAGTTTCGCTTGTGAACTTCGAATATTTTCTACGTTTTTTCTCCAAGCCCTACGATGCCGCCCAAACGCCCTGCACCTTCTAAGGCTTCTGGCAAGGAACCGAAGCGCCAGAGGAAGGTCCTGGGACGCTCCAGGAGAAGGTTAAGGTGCTCGATATATGCTTCAGGAAGGAAAAAGGTTTGCCGCCGTTGGACGAGCACTGCTCATACCCAGCACCTCAAAACCGACCAGACCAGACTAGTCGATCTTAGGCACCTCAAACCCAATCACTGCCAAACCGAGCAGACCAGACTAGTCGATCTTAGGCACCTCAAACCCAATCACTGCCAAACCGACCAGACCAGACTAGTCGATCTCAGGCACCTCAAACCCAATCACTCCCAAACTGACCAGACCAGACGAGTCGATTTTTGGGGGGAGGCGTCCATTCATCGCGGATTTTCACTTAGCGCGGGGAGGTTTGGAACGTAACCCCCGCGAGAAACGGGGGATTACTGTATACCGAAAAAAGTATAAAAAGATTGACGATGGTGTGGAGAAAAACGTGACGACGAATTCACACATCAATTTATGAAATGCAAGTGAAAAACATCCCACCTTTCGAGTCATGGAGGGTTTTGGATGGACGCTTTGAAATAAAGATGAGCCTTCATAAGGTGTGTGCAGAAAAGCCAACGTCTCTGTTTGCTCAACTTCCATTTCTAAACGTTCCAGTGGGCGATAAAAACATTTTCATTATTTAAAATCAAAGGTTTTTCAAATTAATCAGCACGTACATTATGTCACTCAAACAGCAAACCAAATACAGAGACGTTGTATGCATGTCTTCCTGGTCTTGTGTTTAAAAGTAAATTCATAAAACGCATGACATTTGAATCTGGGGTGACAGAATTATGATGTAAAAGCTTGGCTGCATCATTTTCTGGGGGCACAGCTGTGCTGCTGATGCAATGCCCCTGCGACCAGCAGACTGGTACTCATTTTGCCAATCTTGGAAGGAAGACAGGCTGAGTCAACCCCACCTGGTGTTAATTCAACAGACTCATAGGAGCTTGAATTCAAGACCCAAAGATCCATAAGCCAACCACTTTACCCATGAAGCCAACACCAGACCTATCTGAGAGGATGTCAGGATGGTTTGCCAAAAATTATGCAAGCACTGGATAAATAGTCACAATAAATTATCCTGTGGAATCATCCCGAAATCCTTATTTGCACCATTCACCACACACATACAGGTTTCATCATTTTCTGGAGGTTTCATATTGGCCATCAGCCAATAGTGTCGCCGCGAGGCCACCACTTCACCCTCCAGGCTAATTGACAGGTGCTGTCCTGCCTTCCACTCCTGGACCTTCATTGCCCTCCACATAGGTATGCAGTTATGCTTACTTTGTAGAATCCTTCCAAGTTATGAAAATCTCGAGTCTCTTCGAATCAGGGACCTTCCCACTGTAAAATGTGGTCGATTCATGTTTAAACTAAATTGTGAGCTCAAATCAATTTTGAGTTCGGTTGTCTGAACGGAAAAATACGAACTAAAAAGCATCCAAAATGAAAATCCCTTCCCCATGCACTGAGTACACAAAATGAACTTAAACTCAATATAAAGGGGGAGATAAACTACTTGAAATAAACTCCAAGGCCAACAAAATAAACACAAAAGGAGAGGAGAGAGGAGGAATGGGGGAGAGAGGTGAAGGGGGAAGAATGTATTTAGTCATGTGTCGATAAAAGACTTTGAAGGGTTTGAAAGAATTTTCTTCTTCATACTTTAAGGTTATCAAAAAAGAAATTACGAAAGAAGCCCTGAACACTTTTTAATATTCCCTGTTGAGAAATATGCAGTTTGCAGGGATGAAGCCTCCATGTGATCAGCTTCCCCCAGGCAACTGGAACCCAGAACTCATCTCCAAAGCGATAAATAAACTCATGGTCTCGTGCTTCACATGCTGCAGACGGATAAAGGCTATTTATAGTTACTATGACAGATATATATATATATATATATATATATATATATATATATATATATATATATGTATATTTATAGTAATTTATATATATATATATATAGTAATCTATAGTTACTATTTATAGTTACTATGACTGATAAAGGCTATTTATAGTTACTCTGATAAAGGCTACTATGACTTCGCCCGTTGACATTTTGGCCCAATTATTTATGTTTTTCTCCATATTCTCATAAAGATTTAATGACAAAAGTTCAAATGATAAAAAGTGATGGCCTGGACACACACACACACACACACACACACACACACACACACACACACACACACACACACACACACACACACACACACACACACACACACACACAACCCGGTCTCCCGGTCCCGGTTACACAACACACACAAGGAGGGTGGGGGTGGCAAATTACAAACAGGCGTGCTCCGGCGCATGCTACCATACCCGACGTCATCTGACTTCACCTTCGACATGCTGTTCAATATTCCATTTTATTTATCTTTGGTATGTTGTACATTATTCGGAATTCAACAACTAAAAAGGCTGTGATGAATCTCCCATTAACACTCCTCCTTCTCACTCCCTGAGTGTAGAACTCGACCGGTATCGAAACAACACTTAATATTATTTCTTCCCATAAACAACTGTTTTGTTTTTAGCAATTTCACAAAGATTGATATTCCCGTCAGGGAAGCGACGGATCTTACATTCTATTTATTCTAAATCTTCAAAAACAGCTGTTCACCACCACCTCTTATCCAAAACCCATCTTCCCCCATCTTATCTTCCCCCATCCAAAACCTCGATCTTTTCTACCCCCATAAATCCACCCCAAAACCACCTCCTTCAAATTCCCTGCTTTCATTCCCAAAAGTCCCTGTGGTGTCCATCTTGTTTACCCCGTGTTCCCCGCCAATCCCTCTCCCTTCCACAGATCTCCTAATGTCTCTGTTCCCCACTGTTTTGTCATTTCCTCTCCCACCCCTCTTGTCTCATCCCCCCCCCCCCTGCTGTGCGTTGTGTGTTAGCTCATACGAGCCTCGACAATGTATACAAAAAAAAAATGATCTCACTGCTGTTCCTTTTGGGGAAAATTCCTTTTCAAACAAGTTTTCTTTTCCTTCAAATGTACTCACTGTTTCTTTTTCGATGTACTCACTGCTTGCTCAATATACATGAATTGTAATCAATTCCTTTTGTTCAGTTATTCAAAAGTATATAATCACATTGTCTTAAATCAAAGTATATTTACCGGGACCTGTAACCTTATGTTTTATCTCCCACTTTCTTTGTACCTCTCCTCCACTCCCTCCCTGTCTGCTTGTGGTGTCTTATTTAACAACCTTTTCATCAGTGAAATGCCTTTCCCATGTGAAACCAGTCTCACCAAGGCCAGGTGAAGGTCATCATGACCAAACTCCCCTCTCTTTGCTTTGTTCTCCCAAGCACCTCCACTCCTTCCAAGGTATATATATATATATATATATATATATATATATATATATATATATATATATATATATATATATATATATATATATATATATATATATATATACATATATATATATATATACATATATATATATATATATATGTATATATATATATATATATATATATACATATATATATATATATATATATCGGAAAAATGTAAGCCTAGTTTCGTACAAATCATTGTGGATGTTACCACATCTGAGTGTTTTGGACTCCGTGGTACCGCGTAATAAATGTTCTGTGATCAAATGTACTTTCCTTGTGGACAGTGGATTATTTGTGTATTGCAAAATTGAGGAATAATCTTTCCACTGAGTCTTTATAAATTCCACAACAAATTTTGGTGCCGTGACTCGGATGTACTGAATCCCTGGAGGCAGTCCATGGTCCGGAGGGACGGCGAACGCTTGAGCATCGCAGACTAGAAGGTAAGCGGAGAGCATTCACCCCATCCCTGATGGTGGGCCTGTCCTTAGCGGGTAACGTACATCGACAAAGGAAAGTACATGTCAGAGAATTTTTATTGATAGGCCTGAGGGGATCCTGCGGTTGCAGACCGCTTCAGCCTACGGGGCTAACAGAGATCAGGGGTCTCTTCACGGGGAGTTTGCGTCTCCGCCGTACCTTGAGCGAGTTCGTTACTCGGCTCACTGTGCTGTACTCGGTACAGCAGGAAGAGAGGAAAAGGCCATTCCCTCTGGCCAAACAAAGGGGGGGGAGGGGTTCGAGTCCCACCTTCGCAAATACAGGGGTTTGAGGCCCAGCTCGCTGTGTGGTAAAGTGTGATTGTGTGTGAGGGGTATGTGGTTGGAACTAACAGTACTATATAGTTGCTTTATTACAGTGCTGGCCAGCATTTGTTGTATTATCGCGAAATTGAAGTGCATATTTCATGGTATTTGTGACCTGGTAACGATTTGCAGGATGGGAAATACTGGTGGAAATAGTGATGAGATTGGGTATACCGATGCAACCTGCCCCAGGCCACGCAGAGGGACATGCGTGAGATATATGTTCGATAAATACGGACCTGATTCTGTGAGAGACGTTGCGAATTGGTGCGGATGGACGATGAAGAGTAAATTGCCTTTTCCTGAGAATGGTACTTTTGATCAGGACTGTTTGAACCACTGAAGGAAAGTGTTGGAGGAAAAAGGAAAGGACAAAAAGACCTCAAGGCACGTACATTGGGGAGCGTATATGGACTGGATGGAGGAGTTTTCGGATCGGGTCGAGAAAACACGGCTGTTAAACCTAAAGAGTCAGCTGGTCCAGGTGACCATGCAGATACCCTTGAGACTTGAAAATAAATCGAAAAAGAAACAGCGAGCAGCCCCTGTAAAGTTTTAGGATGATGGGGAGGAGTCGGATAGGTGGCCTGACCCTTTTGCAGACATAGGCCAACGGCGCCGCAGCTCGAGGACGAAGAACAGGGCGCAGCGGGCGCAGATGATGAGGGTGGTACAGGGAAGGAAGCGCATCAAAGAGGAGCCACTGGAGGAGTACCAAAAGAGGAGATTACGGAGAGCGTTGAGAGGAAACCTGCTGCGACACAACGACAAGAGAGGGCTCCTCTTGGTGACAGGGTCGAAGTGCAGACACTATCGAGAAAGGCCACAGTGGAGGCTGCGAGGGAAGGCGATGAGGAAGCACCAAAAGGTACGTTCTCATTGCGAGATTACCCGGGGGCCAGATGCGTGCAAGCAATATATCGGCCATGGGGTTCCGAGTTAAGGGCCATTGCAAACGAGATGCCGAAGATTCGAGAGGATCCGCAAAATTTTCGAGAGTTGCGTGTGATTGTGGAATGCCATCAGCCGACTTATGTGGACATGAATATTTTGTTGAAATTGCTTGTGCCCGAGGGGTTACTCCGACAATTGAAACAGGTAGCGGGATGGCCAAGTGAAGCGCCCAGAACCCGAGACAAGCTCCAAGAACATGTCAACAAGCTCATTGACACCGTGACAGAGGTCGCCCCACTTAAAACAGATTGGGGGAAAATACAAACGTGCAAACAACGCTCTTCCGAAGATCTGTTGGATAACCGAGAGCGATTGTGGAGTGTGTATCAGCGTCACTCTGGATTAAAAGATGGGGAAGGCGTCCTGTTCGCTCATGCATTTATCAGCGGTTTGGCAGCAAAATTGCAGAACGCGGTCAAGCGAGTGTGTATCGGCTGGGAATCCAAAGATGTGAAGGAACTGATGCCCTATACAACCCATTGCAGTTCATTGATTGAACAGCGTTATACTGAGACGGAGGCTAAACTGATGCCATCCCAGGTAAATGGGCCAGGAACATGGGCAAGTGGGAGAAATGTGAGTTTTATACACACTGGCGCAGGCCGAGCCGTAACCGTGGCTGACCACAACACCGAGACCTGCACAAAGAGGTCTGTCGTGCACGTGGGCAAACAGGTCACTGGGCAAGGGAGTGCCCAAACGTCAGAAATGGTCCGACATGGCACGAACAGACCGGCAGGAGAAAGTCGACCGGTGCAACCAAACAAAGACTGAGGTGCAAATTCCCATCAGCAGGACGGATGGGGAACACAGGCTGAGCCAGCTGCTTCATTTCCACCCCAGAGCTCATTTCCACCACCTCCGCCCCATAACCCGTTAGCTTTATGACAGAGAACGGAAGGGACCTCATCTGAATTACCGTTGCTGACTTCAAAACCGCGTGACGAACCGAGACTGACTTTGACACTCGAAGGCCGAGAGATTCCCTTCCTGGTGGACACAGGGGAAACTAAATCTACGATCAGAAAAAGTGACTTTCCCAACGCACCTTTATCGCGGGAACAAGTAAAGGTTGAAGGAGTATCAGGCAATGCCATGGAAATCCCACTGTCTGGACAACTACGGGTAGAGATTGGACCTTTGTCGGCACAACATGCATTTTTGATGGCTCCTGATACGCCATTTAATCTGTTGGGAAGAGACCTATAATGTAAGCTGAATTGTATGGTGAAATGTACCCCTGACGGAGTGTACTTGGATATGCCTCACCAATCGCATATAACCATGCTGAATCTATTGCAGGAAAATACAGAGAATCTTGTATACCAGTGGACTGTGACGGATTGTGAAGCATCTAACCATTTGCAGGTGTGCGTGTCCGATTTGAAGAGGAGCGTATCGGAGGTGTGCGACTGGGTAAGTCAGCATCACATTGCCACGAACAGGGTGCAGACTCAATTATATTGCATTGCAGATTACGACGTTAAGGGAAAAGATAACGTCCATGCGAGAGAAACAATTTCGAAATCACACCAGAGTTTTGACATAACATTGAGGACAATGTGGATTGGGAAGCAAGGGATTGGCCTGGAGGTGCATCTGATGCAGGAGCAATTGAAACTGTGGAATCAACCGTCCAGTGTTACACCACATGTTACCTTCGCGATTGCGAGAGGTTACCAAACAACGGACAAAGGGCACATGGTAACCCATCTAAAAAGGGCATCGGAAGCAACTTTGGGAGGGTCTAGCCAAGCAAAGGGACGATGGAAGATCGCGGCAGATGGATATTGCTGGTCAGGCTGTAGTGGGACTGAAAAGGCTGTGTTTGAGATGGTTTTTCTCTCAGGAACAGCGGGGTCGGAGAAATTACCTGGACTGCTGGAGCAGGTCCCGACTTGGCTGTGGGCAACATAAGCTAACGACGTGGGTCGAATTAAAAGCATGCACCCAGTAAGGATAAATATAGATACATCAAAGAAGCTGCCTCGCAAACCGCAATACCCATTGCGTCCAGAAGCGGAAGCAGGGATAGCTCCCGAATTGAAAGCGCTGTTGAAGCAAGGAACGATTATTCCCACAGTCAGTCAATGTAATACACCGATCTTACCCGTGTGAAAACCCGGAAAGTCGACGTGGAGGTTTGTCCAGGACCTGAGGGCGGTGAATGAGGCTGTGATCCCCACCTACCCCATCGTCGCAAATCCACCTACCATTCTAGCAAGTATCCCAAGTAACACCACCCATTTCACTGTAATAGACCTTTGTTCAGCTTTTTTTTTAGTGTACCGATAGCCCCTGAGTCGCAATTCCTTTTTGCGTTCACGTATCAAGGAAGACAATATACTTGGACTGTGCTTCCACAAGGATACACCGAGAGCCTGACTTTGTTTTCCCGAGCATTGAAAGACGACCGAGATGACAGTTTTTCCCCAGCGGATCCACATTGATCCAATATGTTGACGACCTGCTGATATGTTCAACGTCGAAGGAAGCGGGTGAACAAGATACTTTGACGCTGTTGGGGGTCTTTGCAGAGAAGGGACACAAAGCCTCGAAAGCCAAATTGCAGTTTTGCCAGGAGGAGGTAAAATATTTGGGACACATTTTGAAGGGAGATACCAGATGTGTATCTCCGAAGCGTATGTCTGCTATATTAAAACTGCCCAAGCCAACTACCGCTAAACAGATGAGGTCTTTTCTCAGGACGACAGGCTATTGTAGGCAGTGGATACCTGACTATACGGCCTTAGTACACCCCCTGCTGGAAATTGGTGTGGCGAGCGCGCCCAATCTGCTGACATGGATGCAAGAAGCAGACCTGGCTTTTGTGACACTCAAGCAAGCTCTGTCATCTGCTCCTGCTTTGGGTATACCGAACTGTGAAAAACCTTTCCATTTGTACGCAAATGAGAGTCGGGGCTTCGCGCAATCGGTGCTGGCTCAAAAGCACGGAAATAAGTTATGGCCCGTCGCCTATTACAGTACTTAATTGGATCTGGTGGCGCAAGGATTCCCATCCTGTTTAAGAGCAGTGGCAGCCACTTCGCTCGCAGTGCAGGCGACAGAACCACTCGTCGCGGGACACACTTTGATTTTCATGGTGCCGCATGCAGTCACCGCCGTGCTGTTAAAAACAAAAACTCAACACCTGTCGGCCTCGCAGGCAATGACATACGAACTCTCACTCACAGCTCCACCGAACATTACGATGAAAAGGTGCCCGCGATTGAACCCTGCTAGTTTGCTGCGGTAGAACTAGATGGAGATCCTCATGATTGTGAGGAAGTGATCGTACACACATGTCTACCACGTCCTGATTTGAGAGACACACCAACCAAAATTCTGAGATGATTCTATATGTCGACGGTGCGTCGTCGCGGGCACCAGATGGATCACTATTAACAGGCTATGCTCTGATCACGAAGTAATTGAAAAGGGAAGATTGGCTGCGAACTGCTCCACACAGCAAGCAGAGCTGTTCGCCCTGACTCGTGCATACTGCTTCGCAGAAGGCCAAATAGTGACAACTTTCACTGATTCCAGCTTTGCGTTTGGCGCTGTACACGAATGGTGTCATTGCATAGAGATAAAACCTAGGCCTATGGCAGACAACTGAAAAACTCAGTTCAGTTCGCACACCCAAACCGAGGTTTTGAAAACTCTGAACCAAGATTTTGGTTCGGGGGATGTTTTAAAAAATTGTGTTTGTACATGTACAAGAGTCCAGTAGCAGCAGTAGGAAGGAGTTTGACTGTGAACTTGAGCATCACGTTGTCCATCATTACCTTCCTACCTCACCATCCCATCCTTCCCACCGATTAATTTGCTCTATAGTCATCATTTACTTTCAGTTATTGTAGAGTGTCTAACATGCATTCTGTAGAAGTTTGCTTTGTCCTAGTCAGTAGAATTGGTCGATTTTGAGGGATGAGATGTTTGACCTGAACCAAAGAACCGAGCTAATCACCCCAACCGAACAGAAAAATAACCAAACCGCACACCCTTATTAATAGTGAAATAGCAAATGCAAGAAAAGCTCTCCAATAGACCTTATTCCTCGTCCGAGTTCGGAACATCTGAGCATGCGCAGTGCATTTTCAGCCTTAAATTTTGGTCAATTTCTCATCTATCACTAGCTCAAAGTCGCTGAAACTCGGCGATCTGTACTAAATAATTCGCTACAAGGTAAAACCAAAACTAGCCTTCTAGCTGTTAAAATAAAAGTGTTGCGGTGTTCCGAACGAGAGCCGAATAGGGTCTATTTCCTGACTTACCACACAGCTGTAGCTGTCTACTGGACACCAATCACCAAATTTATATCCTATACTCTCCTCTGCACTAATGCCAACGAGTCCGTCAAATAATGTCCAGTAGGTAGATGGCCAAGAGTCCGTAAAAGTAGGTGGTATAATCACTATCACTCTATGTAGTAGAGTAGGTAGGTACAGTAGCAAATGGCAGACAGACAACTGCGACACAAACCAGTCAGTCAGTGGATTTGATGGGTAGGTACGTAGGCCTCGCCTTTTTGTTTTCCAATCTCTTATAAAAAGTGCAACAACAACACTGACAACACCACACTACTCACTCTTACTATCCACAGTTCTGTTCGTTCAGTTCAGAATATTCCAGTGGACTCCACTGGACCAACCGATGACTAAGACAACCGATGACTGTGCACTATATGCAGGAATAATGTTTATATGTGTACGACATAAGATAAACGCGGAAGGAAACCGGAAATATCGCAATCGCACATGGCGATTATTTGACGAAGCAGTGCTAAACACCGGAAATATCAAAAACACAACAACACCGTAAAAAAACTTCATATGACTGGACACCTGTCCGTCATGTCGGCTGCCGATCAATATTCGTGTCAAAAGAAGGATGGCGTATATCAAAGTGCTGGAAAACAATGGAGATCTCTCTATTGTTTTCCAGCACTTTGACGTATATTAAACACATAACGATATGCCATCCAATATTTTTCGTTTCTGATAGCTTCTCTGACCTCGGCCTATGGCGATTTGCCGATTTGGTGGGGACATTCGGCTATGAGTGGGGGTACGTAAAAAGCTATGCTATGGGCAGGCAGGCGGGCCGCGGGTGGGCAGGCAGGCAGATTATATAATAGGAGTCACAAACCGAGAGTTAAAGAATACCAAGCACGACAATGAGCTTTACAAGCATGAGTTCCTGTTACTAGGGTGTAGTGTTCTCGGGTCAGGAGGGATTTTTGGCCAACTTTGAAGTCACGTGACGCGAAAGCGAATATCGAAAATCCGGCCCGACCAAATCTAGATATTGTCCCATCGATTCATATGCCACAATCAAATTCAAGATAACTTAAGAAATGTAGGATAGATTTTGAAAATCATCATTTTCGCAACTTCAAAGGCCGCGTGACCTTGACCTTGACCTTCGGTGACCTTGAAAGTCATACCATCGTGTACGTCTCATCGACCTCTATCAGGATCACTAATGACCAGATCTCCCGCTTCAACTTCATTGTGAACGGACGGATGGATGGACGGACCGATCGAAGGACATCGACACCCATATTATTAGGTCATGCTCGAAGAGATGACCTAAAAAGCATCCCAAAATGAAAAGCCCGTCCCCGTGCACTTCGAACACAAAATAAACAAACTCAATATAAAGGGGGAGATAAACTACTTGGAATAAACTCCAAGGCCAACAAAATAAACAAAATAAAAGGACAGGAGAGAGGAGGGGTGAGGTGAGAGGAGAGGGCCAGTGAGGTGAGAGGAGAGGGCCAGTGAAGTGAGAGAGGATGGGTAGAGAGGGGGGAAGAGAGGAGGGGAGGAATAATGTATTGAGTCGTGTGTTGGTAAAGGACTCTGAAGTGTTTTGAAAGAACAATTTTCTTCTTCGTCCTTCATTGTTATCAAAAAGCAGTTACGAAAGAAGCCCTGAACACTTTTTAATACTTTCCCTGTCGAAAATTAAACAGTTTACAGTGGGGCGTTCCGTTTTTGCGAAAGTTTTCATTTTGAAAGGTCACTATGTGTCCATCGATTCTGCTTGGTGAGGTAACCTTGCTGAAAAGGTTTCAGAATTTTCCCGCCATTTTTGGCCACCGGCTGCCATTTTGAATTTTCCAGAAATTAGTCGAATATCATAACATACCCCAATCACACACATTCATTCTTTTGAAATTCCAATATCACTATGTGCCTGTCAACTCTATGTAAGTGTTTCATCTTCTCCAAAAAGTTTCTGAATTTTCCTGACATGTTTGACCAATGGCTGCCATTTTGTAAAACATGGATTTTTCGTGAAATTTGCGTGTTTTGGCCGGTCTGTGATTTTTGTTACACTTATGTCTTTTTCCTTTGTATTTGCAGAATAGACGACTATGACCATATAGCAGCAGCTACAGCAAAAATGCGTCCTAGAGGATCAAAGAAATCATTATTTACAAAATATTTCCCTGTGTATATTTGCAGAATAGTTGACCATGGAAGCAGCTACAACAAAACGAGGACGTCCTAAAGGTTCCAAAAACAAACCTCGGCTTGAAAACGTGGAAACTGATCTTGGAGAGCGCCGTGATGGGTCTATTGTTCACTGTCATCCGGAACAATCAGAAATGGTCGCGAAAAATGCATCAACTTCAAAGCCCAGTTCTAGTGCAGTCAGTGCTTCAAACAGGAACTTTTACCTTGTTCACCAGACGTTGGATAAATTCGGATATAGTAAACTACCAAAGAACTCTCATGTCCTACGCAGATTCTTACTGCAGTTACAGCAGACCGGAACGATTAAAGCTGCAGCGGCTAAAACTGCTAGTGGACTGCGTGAAGTCTGGAAATTTCATTTCGGCTTGAAATTGATAATTGGAAAAAGTACTTTAGCAGACAAAGGAGAAGATGAATGTATGAAACTATTAATAATGACTGACAAAATAGAAAAAAAGATATCTGATCTGTATCACAAATGGAAGGAGTTAGAGAAAAGTAGCAAGCGCAAAGATAGATGTATGAAAGACAGTTTCAAGGAGAAGGAAAATAATTATCTGGAGAAGTTGGAGTTACCTATGGACATCACAAAGAACAATCCAGAGGAAATTCTGAGAAAATCTAAAATAATAGAATGGAAAGACGATCTTATCCACTTGCGCCAGCAGCTTTCGAATGAGCAGATGGGATGTGCCATGGGATATGATATGAGGCAAGAAGCAAGGGATAAGGCAAAGAGAAAACGAGACGAAGCGAGTAAAGAAAGAAAAACGAGAGAAGATACCGATTGTAGCCAAAAAATACTGAAAGTGGAGTTAGACTCTTCGGAGAATGAGAACAAGTCTGGCGTAGATGATGATGAATCACAAGATGTGAAAGTCAGCGATGGAAATAGACGTAAAAAGGACGTAATGTCATGTATCAGTCCCACTGCAGACAGATTAGGGATGAGTCTGAGGCAAAGGGCGATGATTGCGGCAAGTGTTGTGAAAGGTACGGGACAATCAGTGGAAGACATGAACATATCTGTAACGAGTGCCTGGTGGCGCGCTCAGGCTGATCGTGTAAAACATGCCAAATCTATCAAATCCACATATAACTTTCCAACTTTTGTGATCATCCACTGGGACGGCAAAAACCTGACATTGAGGAAAGGAGTAACATCTGAGCGATGTTGCGTGTACAGCAGTGGGGTCCCAGGTGATCAAAAGTTACTAGGCATCCTAGAGATCCCTGCCAGAACAGGATCTGCACAAGGAAGTGCTGTGACTAAGATGCTGCAAGACTGGCATGTGTATGACCAGGTCATCGGCATTGTGTTTGATACCACGGCTTCCAACACAGGTCGTTGGAGGGGAGTTTGTGCCCTAATCGAGTCCTTTCTTCATCGAGCCATTCTCTGGATCCCATGTAGACATCACATATACGAGTTGCATATAAAACACGTCGCCGAGTGTGTCACTGGGCAGACAAAGGATCCTGGTGTAAAAATCTTTCGCCGCCTCAAAGCAGCTTGGAACTCTTTGGAAATCGACTACGCAGAGCTGGTGAAGTTTTCGTGGGAAGATTCGGACCCTTGGCTGTGCCAGATAGCTCAGAGTGTACTAATTTGGGCTCGACAGAGATTGCTGGAGAACACCTTTCCCAGAGACGATTATAAAGAGCTGATTACTTTAGTTGTCATCTGGTTGGGTGAAGACGTTGATAAATTCACCTTCATGCATCCGGAACCAGACCATCACGCAAGGTG
>NC_140964.1:1785493-1805493 GCF_056783735.1 Eptatretus burgeri | reverse complement strand
ACGAGCGAAGTCGGGTGCCAGATCGTTTGTGTGCTTTGGACGCGATTTTCGCTGATTTATAGTTTTACAATCACTCCAGACATGTTTTAAACGCACAGTAGACTGCTCCCTGGCAGGGAGAAGAGAAAATTTAGCTGAAAACAATTTTTTTCATCGTTTATTTCAATTTCGTTTTCCACTTCCGGTTTCCGGTCTGACTCGTAAATTGTCTTCAGTTCGGACTACATCCCTGGATGACCTATTGGTCGCCTCGTGGTGATTCCATGACGTCACTTCGACTGACCAATCGCAGGCACAGTAGTCTAAAAACAGACGTAGAAAACTCATCGTATGACCAAATTCAACCGAGTACTTCAGGTCGTCTGCGGACGACCTAATGAGGGGACCTGGTACCACCATTCTGAGTTGGTTTTAGCCATTCCGCTATTCGGTTGAGCTCACGCAACCAAAGGGAACCCGAACTAGGGAGCGTCTGTCCTGGGGGCTCAGCGACCAAGTTGTCTGCCAGTGCTCCTTTTGTAATCAGGGGATCCCTTACTACCATTCTGCGTTGGTTTTAGCCGTTCCGCTGTTTGGTTGAGCTAGCGTGATTTTCGCGGCATCTAATTAGCGTCTGTCACCGGTATTCCAGCGGCGAAATAATCTGTCATTGTTTATACCGTGTTACAAGCTATACGAATAATATCAGAAACCTACTTGGGGCCGTTCCGCTGCCAGGTTGAGCAAGCGCTGATTATGCGATACGGATATTGACCACAGAATGTCAACCCAGCAGCAGTGTTCCGGCAGACGCAGAGTTCTGAGGTGAGAATATCATCTGGCATCTTACCATGAGGACGGCAGTTGTTCCCCTGTTCAGTTGAGCTAAGCCCCACGGGCTCCTGGTCTGGTGTGGTTCTCGGTGTTGTCGTTTTCTCTTCTTCTTCCTCTTCATCTTCCTCTTTGTCGTCTTCTTCGTCGTCTTCTTCCCAGTTTGTAATACATGCTCGTGTTCCATCAATCCTTTTTTTCCCCAACTTCAGTGCCAATTTACCCCACCTGCTTAAATCTACCTCCTCGTTCCCCCCTCCCACCCATCTTGCCCCTCATCCAACCTCCGGTCTTGGCACCTCTTCACTGTCTTCTTCAGTAACAGCTCCTCCTCTGTTGTCCCAAAGTCTGTGGTGTTCTCACGAGTGGGGCAGATAACAGCAATTTTTGAGAGGAATCGTGCAAATGATGATACAAGCATCAAATTTGGCACATTTATTCTCTAGGGGATTCTAATCAAATCTGCCTGATTGGCCATTTGAAAATCCAAGATGGCGGCCATTTTTCAAGATGGCCGCCAAGTTAGCCTCCCGAAGTTGATTTTTTTGCTTAGAAGTATTTGTAGTTGTCTGATTTGCATGATCTAGGTGTGGATTCCGATGTTTTCAAGCCTGTTGGAGTGGATTTTCCTGTTTTTAAAGCGCCCTGACACTTTTTCTGATTTTGCACCACTTTAATGATTGTCATATGAAGCTAAGGCCTTTCTGCAACCGGGCCCTGGCTCGTAAATATTCAAAGTTATGCATACCATGCGAATGTTCCTCGAGCTGCTACTGTCCACATATACAGCTGCAAAGTGCTGTGCAGGGGAGCTCTGACTGAAAGCACTTGCATCTCCGGTTGCAACCTTTCTTACAGGAACACGTGGTCAGTTCCTGACAGCTGGCTGCAATAGGGGGTAGTGTTGTCCAACATATCTGCCAAGTCTCTCCTTTCTGTGTCCATCCCCATTCAGCGGGACTGCTCGTGTCTGGACTGGAAATGGTTGCCTGGCCCCAGATGATCCCAGCCTGATAGGCCGCACGCTTTGCATGTTCTCTGAGGGCTGCCTGTGTTGGTGGAATTGAGTTGTACGGCCTCTGCTTGCGGGCAAAGAGATCCAGTCTTGCTCCGTCCACACCAGTGGCTGCGCTTGATCTGTTATACATGAGGACAACGAATCTCTCTAGCCTCTGCAGGTCAAGATCACGAATCAATGTTGGATGCTGGCTGATATTGGTGAATGTTTCAGAAACATCATCGAAGACGTTACAAGTCTGCCATGCAGTTTTCTTCCCTTTACCGCGGAAGGCAGACACGACGTCACATCCAGTGAACGCACGGAAGTATGGGATCCCTCTAGCTTTCTCAGGCCCTATTGCAGAAACTACCTCGTGGACTGGAATCCATCGTGCATTGGCTCCTTGGCCAAAGGCAATCCACATGTTCTCAAGACCTAGTTCCTGTAAGGATGGCAGTACAGATATTGCTATGACTAGTACGTCCGTGTAATAAGCCTTAATGATAATGGACTTGCTACCATCTGTCGTTGCATCCCTGGCGTGTACAAATATTTGAGTGTCAGCTTCTTCATGACAACATGGACACACAGCATCCAATGACTTCCTTGTGTTGCTAATGGCATCTTCATCTTCTAATGGTTTTAGGTTCTTGGACCTTTCATGGGATCTTACTTTTACTGCCCTCATCACTAGCACCTGCAGGGATTGATCTTTTTTCAGCTCTGTGTCACTTTGTGTTGTGAAATAGAAGCCTGCAACTCTCATTTTTTTTTTTTTTTTTTTTTGTATACCTTGGTCGAGGCTCGTATGAGAGCAAACACACAACTCACAGCAAGGAGGCATGAGACAAGAGGGGCGGGAGTGGAAGGGACAAAACATTGGGGAACAGACACAGGTGAACTGTGGAAGGGAGAGGGATGGGGATGGGACGGGGAACATGGCGAGGAGAAGATGGACATTACAGGGACTTTCAGAAAGGAAAGCAGGAGAATTTAAGGAAGTGGGCTTGGGTGGATTATCGGGGGTAGAAAACATCGAGGATTTGGATGGGGGAAGATAAGAGGTGGTGGTGAACAGCTGTTTTGAAAGCCTGGAGGGAAGAATGGGAAAGAATAGAGTGAGGAAGTTTATTCCAAAGGCGGGAAAAAAGAGGAATGAAAGAGTGAAGATGAGCAGTGATTCGTGATTTTGGTAGTTTTACCAGAAGGGGGTTGTTGGCGGACCTTGAGCGCCCTGTGGAAATGTGGTTGGGACAAATCGCAGAAAGAGCAGGGGGGGCAAGGCTGGAGAGGAGTCGGTAGAAGACAGAAAGACCACCGACCAACCTGCGGTTGATATCGTGATATCGTGATATCGTGCCTTGTTTTGTCTCAAGGTTTCCTCTATCCCACCACCTTCGTCAAGTCTTGCAGGGTTTCGCTTGATTGGTGGTGCATTGAGTGAGTGAAACAGAGGAATATACCTTGCCAAGTTCATACACCCATCATCTCTTTTGGCAGGATTGGCCTGGGGGGACTTTATATCTTCTTTCTTAACCTCCTGACATAGGCAACACTTGGTCCAGACAGTGTTCCATGATTTACCAGTAGAACTCGCGTCCATGGCCAGTATGACGTTCAGGGTCGAGGGTTTATCCTTTTACCACCCTGTACATGTATAATGGACACTTTCCTGTATGGGATACAACTCTGTTTATGCATCTGCCCTACACCTAGTCCGATCGTTCATCCAGTGTCATAAGTCCCATGCAATCTGTACACCATCCAGATAACTAAGGCCCCGTTATCCTTGGCTCGGCTCTCCCGTGCTGGCATGTCCTGTTTATTCAGCTGCGACTGCCCAACTGATTAGGCAACATTTGGGACACTAGTAAGTTGTTGCAGTATGATGCCAACATACAATTCCTACTTAGCTGACACTGAACCCCATGCTGAGTTTCACAGCAGTGATGTCACCAATGTGCCTTGGTAGTGCCCGACAAACACTCCTTCAAGAAATTCTTACTTAGCGATGAACTGGAAAATTTGATTAAAGGACTGGTAAGTGGCCTGCATTCAATCAGCACATCTGTTTCATCAACTTTGTGCAATTCGAAAATTTGGAGCAAGATGTACTCCATCACACGCAGAGACCTTCTGTGTGCTACCCTCATGTAGTTTATCCTGCGAGCCAATACGGTTTACCAGGGTGTGGCCGATGCCGTGCACTAGCAACTTCTTGGAGCCATAGATGAGAGTTGGGCCAGTGATGAGGACCATTGCCAGTAGTCCATCCAAGGGATGTGGCTGACTGCTGAAACAAAGGTACTACCTCTAACACTACACCCCATGCATAAGTAGCAACTACTACATACATGTTAAGTCATGCAAGCGTATGAAAATCAAAAACAAATGTGCAAAATCAAAAAAAAGTGTGTCAGGGGGCTTTAAAAACAGGAAAATCCACTCCAGCAGACTTGAAAACATAGGAATCCACACTTAGATCATGCAAATCGGACAACTACAAATACTTCTAAGCAAAAAGTCAACTTCGGGAGGCTAACTTGGTGGCCATCTTGGATTTTCAAATGGCCAATTGGGCAGATTTGATCAGAAAACGCTGCAGAACAGAAATGCCAAATTTGATGCTTGTATCATAATTGGCACGATTTTTTTTCTACTATCTACTACACCACACATCTCAAAAGCCTGGTGTTGGCGCAGTGGTTCGGGCAGTGGCTTGGGACCCAAAAGGTCCTGAGTTCAAGCCCCATTGGGACACTGAATTAATATATATATATATATATATATATATATATATATATATATATATATATATATATATATATATATATATATATATTCCAAGTCGAAAACAGCAGGGGGTTGACTCAGCCTGCCATCCTTCCAACGTCGGCGAAATGAGTACCAGTATTCTGGGCCCAGTGTATACCCCGGTTAAAATTGGTGTACCATATCCCTGTGTCGTAAGAGGCGACCAGGGTTGCGTCAGGAAGGGCATCCGGCGTAAAACCTGTGCCAAATCATTATGCGGATCATAACGGATGATCCGCTGTGGCGACCCCTAACGGGAGCAGCCGAAAGAAGAAGAAGAAGACTACTATACCACACATCTGTGGGCTCCATTCTAACCTAACAGAGTGAGATATTGTTACGAATTTGGAAGCTGACTGCACACAACAGTCAGGGTCCTTATAAAACAACAGTCCTTATAAAACAGTTGTATCGGTAAGTGAGTGTTTCTAGTTTGGGCCCCCTTCCTGTGTCTAATAATGGGAATTACATACATGTGCTGCGAAGTTATTTTTATAGTTCGGGTTTTCTTTTACATTTTTACACCCCGTATCACAACAACAACAACACTTTCCCACCATCCTGATGCCATAACGCTCGCGGCATTCTTCGCTCACCAGCAAGCGCGCGTGTGGGCGGAGCCTAACATCGGCATGGCGCCCCTCTAAGCCAATCGGCAAGGAGCGGGCGTCTCACCCGCCCCATTTCCGACTCTGCACCATCGCCATTTGGCACGTGGCCAGAGGTGAGGGTGTGCGGAGCCACAAACGCCTCCACTCGGGACTCCGCCCAGAGGGCTGGGAGTTGCCCCGCCTACCGCGGGCGTGTCCAGTTGAGGACGGCCAGCGAATAGCGCGATGGGTCCGACCAATCGGGAGGTGAGTGGTCAGGAGAAGAAGCCCCTCCCTCCTGAAAAAGAAGGGGGTGGTTGTCAGTACAAGCGCGAGGAGGAGGATTGCGCCCCGTCTGCTCTCATCTCGCTGGTGCTGATCTCGTCTCGTCTCGCTGGCACTGGCCCCGTCTGCTCGAGCGTGTGGTCGGATCGCATCTCGCTGGCTCTGGTCTTGTCGCGTGCAGGAGGAGCGTGCTGGAGCCTGACGCTGCCCTCCGTACCCGGTGTTTGCAGCGGCATCGAGCTGCGGGTTCAAGTCCCGCCAAGCCTGATCGACAAGGGCCGCACGAGGCGGGAAGGTCCATTTTCTTTTGGGGTATTTGTGTGTGCACGTGTGTGTCTGGGGCCCTGTCGAAAGTAGAAACTGTTCAGTGCTTTTGCTGTACATTATTTGCATTCTTTATAGTCGGTTTAACTCTGCTCTTGTGTGTTCCCCGTTCCCCCCTATTGTAAATAAATATCCCCTGTTGAATGTTTCAGCTCGTCTTTGTCCTTTCCTTCATTGGTTTAACACAGTGCGTGTTGGGTGGTTAAAATGGCCGTTTCTGCTGCAGATGTACATTTGGTCCGGCATGGCTCTGGTAACTCCACTCGGTTATGCAGGATCCGAGCCTTTCCCGTGACTCGGATCGGACAGAGTCGGCTGAAGGGTGTGGTTTCCCCTTGAAGTTGGAAGGCGTGAGTACTGAGGTAAATTGGAGTTAGACAAGTGGACCTGACCTCACGCTGCCAAAATATTGGCGACCACGGTCCTGTAAGGGACTCGTGCCCTTCGGAGTTCTCCGAGGAGCACGATCTAGATTCCGGGTGTTTGGTGGAGCCGACCCTACTGCTCCATCGAGCGGTCGCGCTCGCTGCCGATGCCCTGCCCACAACAATATCTTTCAATCGGTACACTCATCACCACAAACGTGCTCCTTCCTTCCTCTCAGTATACCCCCCCCCTCTTCCCAACCACTCAAATCTTGTACCTCCCCCTGCCCACTCCCTTCTTCACCATACCTCCACCAAGTCTCATTCTTCCCCTCTCCCCACCTCTCCCATCGCTCTCCTGCACCTTGGCCTTGCCTGCTCTCATTGTCTCCACTCCCTCTCAAAGCAACCGTCACACTCTTCTCCCTCGAAGCTTCCCCTTCGCCTTTCTCCAACACCCCCCCCCCACCTTTCTCCCTCAGCTCTCCCTTTTCTCTCCAATCTTCCCCCACACTCCCCCTTCCCAAAGTTGCCCCCGTCACATCCACAAAGCTGCCTTCTTCCCCCACCCTCTCTCTTCCATCTCAACATTAAACTTCCTCCAATCTTCAACTGCCCTCTGCCCCTCTCTTCTTAGTTCGCACTGTACCTCAATCCGTCACCACCGAGCCTTTTCTCCTCCTCATCCGGCCCTCTCCCCGAGTACTTCTGCAATCCCCCACATTCTTTTAAGAACTCCCCTTACCTCCCCCAATCCTCCCTCGTCCTACCCTCCCCCTTACCTCCCCCAATCCTTCCTCGTCCTACCCTCCCCTCCCCTCCCCTGCACCCAAAACCTCCTTCACTCCCTCTTCCGAAACAGTGTGGACCTCAAACATCCGAAACCTTTGCTCAAACCTAACGGATCTTTCCTTGCAGGTTGCCACTGACAAACCAGACATAATCTGCTAAACTCAAACTTCCCTGCTTCAAGATGTCTCTGACTCCCCAGTATCTCTCCCTGCTCACTCCCTCTTCTGGGATGACAGACCTGAGCCTCGTCCTGGTGGCGGAGTTGCTCTCTTCATCAAAGACTCTGTTCCCCACCCACCATGCACTGCCCTCTCTCCCACAAATCCCCCAAAATACCTCTGCTACGGCTTCCCCTCCACTCCTACCTCATGTTTATATATGCAGTATACTGTCCACCAAACAGTGATGACTCAATTTACATCTCTCTCCGAAAACATGGACCAACTTCTATCCTCTCATCTGAACTCTTTCTCTTCCTCACATGTGGTGATTTCAATTGTCATCATCCCAGTTGGCTGGGTGTGGGTACCTCTCTCACCGACCATGGCATTTCAACAAAAGACTTCTGTGACTCATTGGGACTGATTCAATCGGTCAACTTCCCGACCAAGATCTCAACCAACAGTACTCCATTTCTTCTGGATCTGATTTTGACAAATTTCCCTGAAAATTTCTGCTGTTCTTCCTCCGTTCCAATCCGTTCATCTGACCACATACTTGTCAAAGTAGACATCTCTCTGGCTGTTGTAAGAGAACCACCTCAGCACCATGGAGTTTGGCATTTCACTCAGACCGACTGGCAGGGACATCAAGCAGCCGTCAAACTTCTAGACTGGTCTCCCATTTCCACTTCCTCCGACGTCAATTCATCCTGAGAATTCTTTCAAAGAAACTTCCTCTCTCTCATGCACAGATGTATCCCCTCTCGTCTTCAGTTGTCCTACCCTCCCTCCCGCTCCTGGTATACTGAAGCTTGTGGTGAGGCAATTTTCCTGAAAGAACTTGCCTTCGCCTTGTGGAAGGCGAATCCAACTGAAGGAATCTCAGTTCCTTCCACAAAGCTTGTAACAAGTGTGTGTCTACCCTCAAGAGAGCCGGAAAACAACATCTTTCTCATCTCAAGTCTGAACTCTCAAACCTGTCTCCCTTCTTCAAATCATGGTGGTGTCTCGTTAAGTCTGTTTCTGGTGTATGTTCCCCCTCCATCCCCTCCCTTACCTCAAACAGCTGACACTGCATGTGAAAAGGCTGAATGCCTAAACTCGGTGTTTGCTTCTAAATCTTGTGTCCCAAACCCATCGCTTTCTGGACCCACATTACCCAGTCACACCCAGCTGTTCCTGAACTCTGTGTCCTTTTCTCCTGACAAGGTGGAGAGTTTGCTGGCAAGCCTTGACTCAGATTCTGCAACCGGTCCAGACGGCATCGGCCCACGTGTCCAAAAAACCTGCTCTGCTGGTCTTGCTCACCCTCTCTGTTCTATTCACCATCTCATTTGCTCAAGGTCATCTGCCATCTGCTTGGAAATCAGCAAACATTATCGCTATGCATAAAGAAGTACAAAAACAGATCCCTGCAACTACAGACCAATCAGTGTTCTCCAAATCATCAGCAAGGTTATGGAATCAATCATCGCTTCTGACATTAAATCCTTCCTCGTCTCCAATGGATTGATTTCCAACCATCGATTTGGATTTCGACCAGGTCACTCTACCTTGGACATGCTGCTTCTGCTCTCCCAGCAATGGATGGCGATCCTCATTGCCAGACATGAAATCGGAGCCATCTTCCGAGACATATCGCGTGATTTCGATACGGTCTGGCACCCTGCCCTGCACACCAAAATCTCTTCCTGTTGTATCCAAGGACATCTCCACTCATGGCTCGCAGACTTCCTCTCCTGTCGCAGCCAACATGTGACTCTTAATGGAGTTCTCACATCGACTCTTCCTGTCCAGGCTGGAGTTCCTCAAGGTAGCGTTCTGGGCCCTGTTCTTTTTCTGATTTTCATCAATGATCTCTCTGACTCTCTGGAAAATACTCCTTATCTCTTTGCTGATGACTCCACCCTCTACCGTACCATCTGTCATCCCTCAGATTGGCAAGCAGCAGCTTCTTCACTCTCTGCAGATCTGGATAAAATTACAAACTGGTCCAACACGTGAAGCATGTCTTTCAATCCAGACAAATCTCACACTCTCACTATGTCTCTCAGTAAGGACCGTATGGAACCTCCCCACCCCCACCCCCCCCCCATCTACTTTCTCAACAATCTGCTTGAAGTAGTCCTTTCATTCAAACTTCTGGGTCTCTTATCTGCCACGATCTGAAAGCCACATTTCCAAGCTGGCCTCAAAAGCCAGTTGCCGACTGGGCATTGTCTGCCATTCAAAGTCCTCCTTTGGTTTACCTGGGCTCCTGACCACATACGAAACTTTCATTCGCAGCCTGATGGAGTACTGCTCTCCCCTCGGGGCTGGTGCTCCCGCCTCTCACCTTTCTCGGCTTCAACCCGTGCAAACCGAGCTCAAACCATGAAAACCGTCCCACTTGGAATGCTGCACTCGCCCGCCTCTCTTGGAATGCACTACATTGATTTTAAAAACCGCTCCACCCTTCTGAAGCTGTGCTCTCCCCTCTGAAAATACATCGCAGAGAACAAAGAAAGTTTATTCATTTCCAAACTTCCTGGACCCTGTTTACAATACACCATTTAGTGTTTACAATACACCAATACACCATCCTTCAAATATTAACTGTCACATAAACCATTGTGTTTCACAAACAGGATATTCGTTTGTATGTGGGTTGAAAACAATTTTTTTTTCAGGATTTATGACATTTGCATAAATTATTAATTTTGTTTTTTTTTCAGGTTTGTGATCCGTGAGAAGACCGAGTGTCCGAATCACAACGTCTGCATCCCAGGATTGAAGCTAAGAGATGTTTTGTTTTTTTCAAGGCTCTAATACCCCTGTGTGAATCTCCTGACATCTTTAAATTATATTTTGTGTTTAACACAACGTGCTCAACTGGAATACACATTCTCTTCAAGTTATTGCAACACGACGTCAGGTCAGTCTTTTGCGACCACCACTGGTAACAAGTAACGCTTCGTGTCACATGGTCGGGATGTCAAATTTGAGTGCAAAAAGAGCAATTGGCGTCCAATTTAAAAGAAAATTTTACTTTAAAATTGAGTGCGTGGGGGAACAATGGGCAAGATGTCCACGTAATGGCGGAGAGAAGTGCTTTGAGGGGAGTCAGGCACGATGCCTCGTGGGGAAGATGTTAGGCTATGAACATCCCCCACTCCCGACGTCGATTGGAACCCTTGTCGAACGGGTTTCAAATGGTGGAGTCAGGAGGCGGGTGCCACATTGAACCAGGCCGAGTTTCACCAAATAAAGGCACAATTTGGAAAATGAGTGAAAATAAACATGAACGAAAAACTTGAACACACAAAAGAATGGCTAAGAAGGCAAAATAGATTCAAATAAAGTGGAAACAAGAGATATGAGCAAATACAAAGATGATTTGGGAAAGGGAGTTCGGTCATTCAAGACAGTTTAAAATAAGTTATTCACTTCGTGTGTTCTGTTAAAAAATATGTTGGTCACCTGAGTTGTTTAACCACACATTTACTTTTCCAGAGCAATATATCAACCTGGCTGGTTTATCAGATTATTACATCAGAAATGCCTTTTGGCTCGCTGAGAATGTCCATCAATAATTTAGACCTGTCTGTGACATTTGCGAACGAATCCGGCAGCAGAAAACACTTCATAACAATTTTTCTCAACAATACATGAACTTCACATTTATTTCCTTCGAGCAAATACAACCCTTCGCTTCGATGGCAGGTCAATAAAGTGGGGGGGGGGGGGAGAGAAAGAGAGTATGTCCTGGGATCGTACACGTCACACGTCCTGCATGCTGACAAAGCCTCCGTGGGGGTGATGGAGGGTATTGCAGCATATCCCGGGATCATATTTTGCACTGGTGTTAGGGTTATTTGGTGGTGTTACTGGTGTTACTTGCAATTACGTTGCAAGCATGAGGGCGTACAAGCATTCCTCGTTTCCCACACGGCGACTAATGTTCAGGACTTTGCCATACACGAGACAACCTTGAACGGAGCACTCTCCCATTTCACATCTCTTATCCTGCCTTTGCTGCCGTGAAATGGGAAGACAAAGGCAGTCTGTAAATGTGGCATTGTCACGCACGTAACGGGTGCGAGCGCATCGTGTGACGATTTCTCGAGCATGCAAAGGATGCGACGCTCATGACGCACGTTCGACCACTCGTCACTCATCCTCACAAGCACACATCCTTTTCATATCCACGCCCATGTTTCCAACTGTCACTCATCCCTATTAAATCACACTCTCACCGTAACACTCGCATCGGCGTCTAACTCCTCACGTTCTCCGTGCACATGTCCATTATTCTTGCAAGTTTGTTCCATTTTGTCCCCGAAGCCACCGGTGTTAACGTGGTCACTATTCCCTGCAACCACACCCTCCGCTATTAACCACGCCCCCAGCATAATAACCACGCCCCTCCACTATTAACCACGCCCCTGTGCTATTAAGGCCGAAGTCACATTTGCTCTACGGCGAGGATACGGCGGCCGTACGCCCTCTGAATTGACTGAAACGTGCGGCGGCCGCAGAGTTTCTGCGGTGGCGTCAGCGTGGCCCTACGCCGTTTGGCTATATTTTACAGGTCGTAAGGTCGCCGTGGAATTATAACACGGAGTTATAACTTTTTTCATTTCTACGTTCGCCGTAGTGATTCGACAAGCCGAAAAAAAAAAATAATAAAACTGGCAAAACAAAACAAAATTAACCCATTCGTTACCGTCTGTCTGGCCGCACGTTCACCTTCGGACCCCCTGCGGTCGCCTTGCGGGCACCTTGAGGCTACCTTGAGTCTGCCTGGAAAATTCTATGGCTGCCGCAGGGCCCCCTTAAGGTCACCGTGCGACATCAAATCAAAGACCGTACGGCAACCCCACGTTTTCGGTCTCCACAATTTCTAAGATCTAAGGCCTAAGTCACATTTGCTCTAAGGCGAGGATACGGCGGCCGTACGCCCTCTGAATTGACAGAAACGTGTGGTGGCTGCAGAGTTTCTGAGGTGGCCTCAGGGTGGCCCAACGCCGTATGGCTATATTTTACAGGCCGTAAGGTCGCCGTGGAATTATAGCGCGGAGTTATAACTTTTTTCATTTCTACGTTCGCGTAGCAATTCGACAAGCCGAAACAAAAATACTGGTAAAAAAATTTAAAAAATTACCCCATTCGTTTCTGGCCGCACGTTCGCCTTGCAGGCACCTTGTGTCTGCCTTGAAAATTCTATGGCCGCCGCAGGAATGCCCTAAGGTCACCGTGCGACATCAAATCAAAGACCGTACGGCAATCCCACGTTTTCGGTCTCCACAATTTATAAATACGCCGTGCAGCTCCCCGAAAAATAAAAACATATGTGACTGCTACATTGTGTGACCGTGGAAATACTGCAGCCGCCGTATAATTGCTAGTGGCCGTAGATTTTGGAGACCCCACGGCGCCGTGGCAAATGTGACAGGCCTAAATACACCGTGCGGCTCCCTGAAAAATAAAAACATATGTGACTGCTACATTGTGTGACCGTGGAAATACTGCGGCCGCCGTATAATTGCTAGTGGCCGTAGATTTTGGAGACCCCACGGCGCCGTGGCAAATGTGACAGGCCTAAATACACCGTGCGGCTCCCTGAAAAATAAAAACATATGTGACTGCTACATTGTGTGACTGTGGAAATACTGCGGCCGCCGTATAATTGCTCGTGGCTGTAGATTTTGGAGACCCCACGGCCGCCGTGGCAAATGTGACCTCGGCCTAACCATACCCCCATGTGTTTTGACGTGTCCCATGTGACGTGTGCGTCTTCTGGTCGTCATGGTTGAGGCACGTCATGGCAGTGATTGTGAATCACCCTTTAGCATAAGCCCGGCCCTTATTCCAAAGGATCGGCTTCTTACTCTTACCATAAATCGATGAGATTCCGCCACATACGGTTTTTCTATCCTGAGAAGCTCGGCGGATTCTGAGCATTACATGATAGCCCAGACCAGTCTTTTATCGCCAAGCCGAGTCCCGTGTGCAACATAATTGTTTTCGCGACCTTTACAAACCACGGCTCGGCGGAAAGTTGCAAATTAGTGGATCAGCCGCTGAGAAGTATCGCATAACTTCTGGGCCCTGGAATCTGAATGTTGCGTAAACATCGACACTTCCGCATGGTTTGCGGCTCACCATGCCTCACGGCAATGTTGGAGCGAGTTGAGACTCGTACAATTTGCGATAGGGGTTATCACTCCACTCGCCCAGCCATTTTGGTGCTTCCAAGGCAGCTCGAAAACCTGACAAAGGCACTTTGCTGCACAAGAGACAAAAACCTCGATCACGTGACACCTCTTGTTGAACGGAGCACCCTCCCGTCTTCGCAGCATGTAGCACATTTGGCATTTGCTATACCGGGGAGGAAAAGGAAGGTTTGAATGTGGAATCGTTCCACATGTTACAGGTGCGAGCGAGCTCATCGCGTGACGATTTCTCGAGCACGCAAAGTACACGAACCTCATGAAGCACATGCGATCATCCGTCACTCATCCGTGCAAGTTTCTTCCATTTTGTCCCTGAAGCCGCCAATGTTACCACGGTCACTATTCTCTGTAATCACGCACCCATGTTACATGCATCTTTTCTGGATTTAAGCTATCGATTAAGAGGTCGTGTCCCCTTCATGGTTCAGAGGACTGAATTTAAGGTATCCATGTGAGAGGTCGGTCCGCTTGGCTCACAGAGTCCAACTGAAGATTATTTTTAAGTGTCGATGTCAGAGGTCGTGTTCTCTTCGTGCACACGAACCTTGGATTTAAAGCATCCATGGTGGAGGTCGTGCCCTCTTGGTGAAGAGGGTTTGATTGGAGATAACATGCAGTTGTACATAAAAAGTACACTACGCCCTTCATAAGGAAGATCCGGAAGCACATCAAGGGTGTGTTCCATTTCCAACTAGATGGTATTCATAGAATACTTTCCCATTGCAGTCTTGAGAAGGACTTGGTGCAAGCAAGGCGCCAATAGGGCAGGCCAGGTGGGGTAACCATATCCCAGGGGCCTGGACCGAATCGGGGCCCATATTATTAATCCTTCAGTTTTTTTGGTTTCATGTAATGATTGGTTGTGTTGATAAAAGACCGGGGTGGGGGGAAGCTTTATTTTGTGTCCCTGCGAGCCACTCAGGGTGATTCCCCAGCATGCCAGACAGTGACACCCTACGACACAAAATATACTGATGGGGAACAATTTACCTAATCACAATCGCGGTCGTGACGTAAACGAACACAGGAGTGTTGGCCACGCCCCATCTGAATGAAGAGCGTTGAACGAATCTTCACATAGGAATAAATTAATAACACCCCGATTTCCTGTAAACGTGGCATGTTTCTGACGACGAAAATACGGAAACCTTTGTAAAGGTTAATTACAAAACCATTGAAGGGCCCCAACACTTAGTATTGCCCCAGGGGCCCATTGTGGCTCTCCACGGCCCTGGGTGCGAGCAAACTCTTCTGGCGGCAAACTTGTAATCACATGTCTCTACATTTCTGAGGTAAATATGTACAAATTATACTTTGTGAATATTTTCGATGTCCCCTCAACGTGCGCGATCTCAAATGGTCACGTAACGTGTGGTAAAGTTTCAACTTCCTCAGGTGAACAGTTTTCCATGTACGCTCTTAACAAAATGCAGACACGTACGTACATACGTCCGTACGTCCGTTCTACGTACCACGTACGCGACCGATTGCTTAACCTTCGCGCACGCTGGTTTAACTCGAACGACACTCGGTGGAGCCCGTACCTCCGCCAGGCTGAATAGTTTACGTTTTGTGTCCCACTGGATCGGCCAGATCTAAATCCGCAACTGAACCAAGATCGAATCGACTCGTTCTCGTCACTTCACCAACTCATCCACCAAGCTTTGTTATAAACCGTCCACAAGGTTTTGTGCTCCATATAATGTCGTTTATAGCCCAATCTGTCAACGCTGAAAAATCTGGATCCAGATCTTCACCAAAATCGAAACAATTCGTCCTCGTCACACACCCAACCTGTCCACCAAGTTTAATCCGAAGCCGTCAACAACCTTTTGAGATATCCTGTTCACAGACAGACAGACACACAGACAGACACACAGACAGACAGACAGACAGACAGACAGACACACAGACAGACAGACAGGGGTGAAAACATTCCCTGCGTCCATCTTCAGTGGAGGAGGTAATCAGTAATCAGCTTGTCGAGCGCTCGCTAAGTGGCTTAAGCACTCAAGCAAGCACTCCTAACGAAACGGTTGATAAGGAACGGCTGGCTTGACAAGCGATAGCAAGCTGATTGGTACTGGAACACACCGCAGTGCACTGACGGACTTCTTTCGTCATCATTGGATGAGCTCTTCATTTATTTATTTATTTACGAAGAGAGGATGAACACGAAGAGAAGAGAGCTCAATATACATGTACAGTACTAGGTTTGCGGGTTATCAATAACAACTTTGTATCACGTGCAACACATTACGCGCATGATGGTAGTTATTTGTAATATTAACATTCCAAACTTGAATTATAATTGTCAATAAATGAACAGGGAAGTTGAAGAAGTGTTCAGTCGGTTATTACAAAAGGCAAATTGAGGAAACGATGTGTATATTAAACGTTTACTAGCATAACCCGCGCTCTGCGCGACATGTTGGGGTGGGTGTGTTTGAGAAAGGAACTGATGCAGAGTATCAGTAGTAATTTTACTTTAATGCAGTAAGTGGAATACGATTTCACTGTTTCAGAACCATTTTATTTACTTTTTTTGTACCATGCACCTCATATGGTCTTTGAGATAATGTAAGCCGAATATCACGTTACTCGAGCGTAGAACAAAGTCGAAGATAGCGCGACACGAAACCACAAACTCGGAAATAATATATAAGATTTGACGTTTGTTTCATCATCCGTTCTCTCTTTGGACAAAGAGCGAATTGATGACTCGAGGCGAATCGACTGCCTACTGTAGTTTGACTGCGACAGAGAAGTGTTCCCGAGAGGACCGGTGCCCTGTCTGCACGTCATGACATCATGGGTCCTGAGTCGTGAGCACGAGAGAAGAGAAAAAGAAATTTAGAAGAAGAAGAAGAAGAAGCCGATGAGAGGGTGTGGAGGAGGGACAACTCCACCCAGCAGAGGTGACGTTGTAATATCGAGTAAACTCCAAAGTTGCTTTCACCGCGGAGTGGAGTCTCGCCGAGGCACTGTGCACCCTTGAAGGCGAAGCGGGTGCTCGAGAGTGCACACGAAGAACGAAACGCACGCCTCGGACAGCAACGACGAGGTGGAGGTGACGGCGAGCGCATCCTTGTGCGGGCGATGGGCCGCTCCTCGTCCTCCGGCGGGTCTCTCTCTCGGCTGCTGATGTCCCTGTGCCTTGGACTTCTGGTCCCAGTCCGTCCCGCTCAGCAAGGTGATCTAAATTGGCCTCGGTGCCCATTTGGCCCCGAGACACGACCATCGTCCGCTCTCGTACTAAACCCTGCATCGAGTCGTACCTTTGTTTATCATCACCATGCGGTTAATCGAGTTATTACCGAGAATCTAAGGCTCATGGTGGGGCTTGTGCTTGTACTTGTACATAGATTTTTGAATGGAGGACAAAGACATTGGAGGGCATCGTTGCACTCTCCTTCATTGCAAGGATATTGGTAGACAATGGACACGCACGTATGGTATAACTGGCCAACGCAAATAATTACTTTAGCTCCGTTTATATAATCTTTCAAACACTTTGCACACCTTTCTGATGACTTCTTGCCTAACAGCCTCTTTAATCAATAAAGGAATTAACTTTGTAAACAAGGTCATTTGACCCATCACGTCTGGCCTGTGCCGTATCCCCACCCCCATGTTCGTGCTTTATTTTCGACTTACAAATCCCGTTCTAACTTATCTTTTTACATTAACTTACTGAGTACCTGCACACGATGCTACTCCTTTTTTGAGAACTGCCGTGTGACCTACTGACCTTTAATGACCACGACCTGAATGTACGTATGTATGTGGAACAGCCACGTTTCGGAGATTTGCCAACAAGAGTGAAGGACAGCAATTCAAGATGCGGCGCTGACTTTTCATGACACTGTTCTTCATACTTTGATTTCGCTTGAAAAAGGAAGAAATTATTATTGTGCCACTTTTGGTTTCTACGCATTAAACATTTGATGTGGGATGCTATATTCTTATCAAATCCACGTGGCATGTGCCTCACATGTGCTTGTTACAGTCAGAAAGTTTTGATGAACAAGAGAAAGTTTCTGGTGTATACTGGGAGTGGTGCACTTTTTGACGTTTGCAAAATACGGAGCACTGCGCTCTGTTCTTCAATCTTTCTGACCAATCGGCTCACTTGGTAATGCTACATAGGTGATGAAACCTGACGGCTAAATATATTTGCTAAATTTTATGCATGACATTGCAAAAATATAACGTGCACCTTGTGTCATGAAAAATAAAAATAAAAAGTTGTGAAGGCCATCAGGCCCAGACCCATTGAAGTACTACGACTACTTTTACGACTACTACTACTACTACTACTACTACTACTACTACTACTACTACTACTACTACAGCCCCAATTATTCCCACCTTTGTGTGGATGTTGTCATGGAGAGTCTTTAGCCAAAATATTTAATGAACCAGTTAGCCAGGACTGGAGTTCAACTTAAGGTGCAGGGATTGTCCAAACATTAAATGTCGAACATGGTCATTTCTGCAACATTTACATGATATATATATATATATATATATATATATATATATATATATATATATATATATATATATATATATATATATATATATATTTATATATATATATATATATTTATATATATATATATATATATATATATATATATATATATATAGTATTGCTTCACTGACGGGAATATTATGGGGGAGGGGGGTGTAAGAAGGAGGGGAGGGAGAGAGGAGGGTGGGGGAAGAGAAGGCAGCATGAGTGGAGGGGAAAACGACAGGGAGGAGAGAGGGGTGGAGGAGCATGGAGGGTTTAGGGGGTCAGGGAATGAGGGGAGGGGGAAGTGGTGTGGGAGTGAGGTGGGGAATGGGTGTGGGAGCGAGGAGGGGTCAGGAAGTTAGGGGAGGGGGAAGGGGTGTGGGAGCGAGGAGGGGTCAGGGAGTGATGAGGGGAGGGGAAGGGGTGTGGGAGCGAGGAGAGTCAGGGAGTGAGGTGGGGAGGGGGAAGGGAAGGCAGCATGAGGGCAATGTCCTTCCAGAGATAACCACCATCTGAAAATGACCACTATCCAGAGAAGTATGGAGATAACCACCAGACAATAACCAACCTTTGGATCCGTGCGGAGATAGTCCCTATTCAGATACGTCTGGTGATAACCACCATCCAGATACCTTTGGAGACGGGAGGGAGAGTCGAGAGATATGGGAAGAAGGGGGGGTAGAGGGAGGGAAGCGGGGTGAGGGGGGGGGGGTGGGAGAGGAGAGGTATGGGATTCTGGTAGATGTGACTTCCAGTTTAACGGCACACACATTGATGAATCACCCTGGTAGGTTATAGCTAGATCGGGATTCAAACCCTGGCTACACAGCTTGGAGTGAGTGTGCGTACATCTCAGCTATCCGACCGTGATGTTAACGAAACGTTTCATTTTTTTTCTTTTTTTATATTTAACTTTACGGAAGTGACAGGTCGTGTAATGAAATATTGTACAAAAAGGGGAAATTACACATGTTCAGCGAGTCAGCCATCACCTGATATGCGGGGCCAACACAGGAGAGTGCCCCCTGAACATTGTTCAAGTCGATCAACACACAGTATTCAGTGACAGTGCGACTCTTATTCAGCGCTCGCCAAGTGGCTTAAGCACACCAACAAAACAATTCGTAATGATCGGCTCGATTGGCAAGCAATAGCAATCTCCAAACTGTCATATTAAACACACACCCTCCCAGAGATGCCCAAAATATCAAATATGTCCCAATTAGACAAACAAACACTTTTTTTTTTTTAGCAGTTGGAACTGCTGCTAGGTTTAGTTCTGGAGCTTAAATTCTGTAATTTGGTTTAGTTTAAGAGATTTGCTTGCCTGGTGTTGGTTGAATGGTTAGGGTGGTGGGCTTAGGATCTTAAGGTCCTGAGTTGAAATCCTGTTCAGCTGTTGAATTGATACCAAGTGGGGTTGATTCAGCCTTTCATCCTTCTGATGTCAGCAAAATGAGTACCAACTTGCTGGGATGATTGAGCCATTCAATCAGAGTGGTCACCTGTCCAGGATTGTGCTCAATAGCTTAAGAGACAGCTTTGGCATCACATATGCTCTGCACAGAGTATGGTCCCAATGCATTTTTTTTTAAATGATATTTTTGAGGTTATGGAATGTTGTACGGAAATGAAATAAAGCCACGAACGCTGGCATTTCCAGGTGTTCATAAGCATAGAAATGTTTCCAACGATTTGTAGGTATAAATAATGTGAGGAGAGTGGGGGAAAAAAACTTTATCATGAAGAAATTGTTGCGGCCTGTTCCAAGTTAAGGCATGGTTGAGCAGGCCAACAAAAATGATGGCGTCAGACCCAAGCAAGGTAACCCAGGATGCGCCTTAAGACCCCATAGAGAGTGGAGTGACCAAATATGCGCCTGATAAAGGATATAATTAATTAAGGTCATTAATTATCATCCAAAGGGATGTTTTAATTAACCCAATTTCACTCATGCACTTCCTTGGAGTTCCTTTAGTATGCATGCAAAGTTTCAGGCTGCTAGGTTTCATGGTTTTGGTTTGGAGTTATGGAGGAGACACACACAGACAGACACACACACTGACACACACACACACTGACACACACACACACTGACACACACACACACTGACACACACAC